>NW_020955532.1:94207-337738 GCF_003031625.1 Empidonax traillii
TTTAACCAGCAAACCATGTTGTCAGCACAGGTTAGGGCAGAGACGACTCCTGGGTCCACGGACCTATAGTGCTGGGATGCTGGACTTCTCATGGGCAGATATCACTGGATGCTAATAGGATGTTTCTTAGGAAAGGGGATGAAAGGAAGCCTTTTGTCTTCCTGTTTGGAAGATGAAATTCTATCTCGGCTTTCTCACTCAACTGCATGTTGTATATACTCTGAAGATGCCAAAGATGTGTGAATAGCAGGGGTGCTGAAGGCATATTGCCCTGCATCTGTGTTTTACTGTAATACAGCCGAGATTGCTTCCTGTCCTAATCCATGATCTCCATCTGTTTTATGGGTAGAGGCAAGGCTCTCTTGGAAAGGCCTTGCCTTTTTCATATGTTGTAACTTTCAATCACATGGTTTGTTCACCCCCAAGGCAGCATTTTCCTAAAATGCAGAAGGAGCCAACCTTGCTAATACATTGAGTAGGAACTTGGTGGCTATTAGAGTACATTCAGTGAAACATCTCTCATCTCTGCAGCATTGTTCTCCTGGTCCTGTGCAGTGGAGGGATATGCTCTCTTTCAGGTTTTATGCTCATTACTTTGCAGATTGTCTCTTTGCCTCATTTTCAGTGCTACTTCTGGTGAATGACAGTTTGGTTTGGATGAGGTTGTGCAAGACTTTTTGTCCAAGCCACAATACTGAATGTGTCTGCCATGAGTGATGGAAGTAAAATCTCTGCTTCTCTGCACTGTTATAGTTATATTGACCTAGCTAATTGTCTCAGTTTAAATGGGACACAGGTGTTTTGCTGAGGGTGAGTTATGAGAAAGACTCAAACTTCTCCCTCTAAGCAATTGTAAATTCAAAATTAAGAGGCTCCGATTGAGGGGAAAAAAAATGTGGAAAAAGGAAAAATAACAACCCTTTATTTAAAGATATATGTGTATTGGCAGAAATAATGAAAGAAAACAAGTAAAACAACTAAACAATACTCCTATACCCACAAATAATCCCCTTCAAAACAAACCAATAAATAAGCAAAGAAAAAAAAAGTAAACAGTTCAGTTTGTGCCCTTTGGTGCAATTCTAACTACAATCAACAGGGGGCGCTGGATGACTGGATCCAGTTGGATCACTGGAGACGCAAAGCTTGTAGTGTCCTGTGCCAGTCACCAGGGGGTGCTGTTCAATCACTGAACACGCAGAGCCTGCAGTTCTCGATGCTGGTCGGCAGGGGGCGCTGTGGAATCACTGCTTGTTGCCACGTGGGGGTATGTCGTGGTTTTGCTCTGGGTCAATTTTGCCTTCCACTCCCTACATAATTACCACTAGTTGAGAGAAGGTATTTGCAGACAAAAGAGAGACAGGACTTGGGGAAAACAGTATAAACATTTATTACTAGTAAAATAAAAACTACTAATAAGTTAAAAACTAAAGAACTATATCTACAGTAATTTTCTACTTAAGTTGAAGTGTTATATATTTACAGAAATACTTCTTCCCTTTTTATACTAGTCCAAGGAGAAGAAGTAGTCTCATTCTGTATCTTTGGAGTTTCAGGTTTTTCCTTCTAATAGCAGATTCTCAGTAGCAGCACACTTTCATTGCAGTTGGAATTTCTTCTCTTTTCCTTTCGTTCTATGTTGGCTTCCAGGGCTGGGCTTACCCCCCTCCTGGGCTATGACTGAAGGATGGAGATTACTCAGGTCCCGAAGGGTTTTTCTTCCATAGGCTTGCAAGGGGACACTTGCTTACTATGGATCTTCTTCCACAGGGTTACAGGGGATAATGGTTTAAGAGTTCACCCCTGTTTCCTTATGGAGGTCCCTCCCCATGGGAGAACAGTCCTTGATAGACTTCTCGGCATGGGTCTGGCACGAATCCACACACGCACGGATTCTAGCATCTCACATGGGCCGTCTTGCTCCAGCATGAGATTTCTCAGAGTTACAAAATCTTCAACAGCAGTATAGATCCACACACGCACGGATCTTGGTGTCTCACTTGAGTCGTCACTGCTTCAGCACAGGTTTCCCTTAGGGTCACAAATCTCCACCAGGACTCTGCCTCACTTCAGTCCTCTTTATGAAGTTTCGGTTCTCTTTGGTACATCTACAGATTCTTTTATCAGTTGCATGGGGGGTCTTCTTACTCCAGCAAATTTTTACAAGTAGCAGGGTTTACTTTTCAGTCTTTTCCCTGCTAAGGAGAGAGAGCAGAAAGGCAGGGGGGAAACAAGCCTCCCCCCTTTCGCACTTTACTTTTCTTTGCTGCAGTTTCGCTGCCAGCTTCGACCTTGGAAGCTCCGTTATCTTTCGGCTGGAATTCTTCCACAGCAGTTTCTGTCCAAGCAGTCCGTCTTTTAAACTTTTTTTTTTTTCACTCTCTTACAAGAGAGAAGGGAGGACTTCAGTGCTGCACCTGCTCCCCCCACCCCGGCCCAAGCCGGGGGAGGAGGGAGTTTGGCCCTGCTTCGGGCCCGCTACTCTCCCCTACATGGCTGCTACTCTAATTCCAACTGCGCCAACAACCTTCTCTTCCGTTTTCTTGAAGATGTAATTAACAAAGGCGTTCCTGGACTTCTGATTGGCCTTTTTGTCCGGAAATTACCTGGACAAAACCATCCTCAGCCCCATGGATGGGCTGAGGGGCAAAACCACGACAGGGTAACACCCTCCGGGGTGTGTTGGAGAAAACTGAAAATGGGTTTCCCTCCCCCCCACACACACTGGGAAAGGGGAGAGAGAGAGGAGGGAGAGAAACAACAACAAAAAAGTCTTCCCCAATGGGTAAAAAGACTCACTTTTTCTGCTGGCTAAATTGTGCAGTATAGTTTTCCTTCTCCCTTTGATGTGCACAAGAACCACTGCTAAGGAAGAAACAAACAGGAACAGGGAAGAGAATAGAAAAAAAAAAGAACTCCTGAAACAGTTCCTTTCTGATGAAAAATCTAAGCAGAATCCACAGCTGGCAACCAGGCTGAGAACAAAACCCCACAGAGCTTCCGCTCTGACCTTGTTCCAGCCTGTGCAGCAAGCCTGAACTCCTCCCCGCATTTCCCAGGAGATGAGATTCTGAGACCATTAATTAGAAGGCAGCTTATTTTTGTGCTCCTTAACTGCTCACTTAACAGTCCTGCACACAGTGGGCAGGGGGAAGGGAAAAATTCCTGCTTGGTTTCTAAGAACCAGCAAAACCATGACACTAATGGGCCCAAATTCATTCTGATCCAGAAAATTCTCTTAAGTAATGGGAATAGCTGAAAGTGGAATTTGGCCTCCTGTGCGCAGGATCTACCTCAGGGACAGGACTACCAAGCCAGTGATGTGCCCTCACTGCAAAGCAAGCTCTTAGTGTCCTCCTGGGCTGCGCTAGGCAATGTATTGTCAGGAAGTGGCTGGAGGGGATCCTTCCCCTCTGTTCATCACCACAGAGCACACACCTGGAGTGCTGGGTCCAGTTCTGTATTCCCCAGTATAAGAGAGTTATGGACATGCTAAAGACAGCACAGTGAAGGGCCACGGAGATGATGAAAGGGCTGAAACATCACTCCTATGAAGAAAGGCTGAGTGAGCTGGGACTGTGCATCCTGGAGAAGAGAAGATCTGGGGGATCTCATCAGTGTATACAGATGCCTGAAGGGAGGGAGCAGAGAGGATGGAGCCAGGCTCTTCTCATGGTGCCTAGTGAAAGGACCAGAGGCAATGGGCACAAAATGAAACAGGAGGTTCCCTCTGAACATCAAAAAAAAAACCTTTTCACTGTGAGAGTGAATGAGCACTGGCACAGACTGCCCGGGGAGGTTGTGAAGTCTCCATCGCTGGAGATACTTAAAAGCTGTCTGGCCATGGGCTTTACTGTCTTTGCAAAGTCAAGCTCCCGAGAGTATGTCAGAATTAAGGTGAACTATGCATGTTATACAGACTTCTTAAGCACATATATTTGGGAGTTTGTTGCAGTTTTTCAGTGGAGCACCTATTGTACACTATGGACATAATAATGGAAAATATTTTAGCCTTCTTTCACATTTAGTTAAGGCTTTTCTGGCTAGCTGTCTCCATTCCTGTTATAGAGCCTGTAGATAAACAACTTCTCAGGTTTGAAATGTCATCTAGTGGGAGATAATATGTGCTTCAGTAAATGCCTAGTACCTTTGATGTTTTTCCTCAAATGTGGTAGGTGCTGGATATGACTGATACATAAAACCCAAGAATAGACAGAGCAAAGGGCTTCCTGACTGGTTTCCCTGTCCCTGGCGGTGGGCAGCGACAGGCCCTGCAGGCAGAGTGAAAGGAGAGGACATGCAGGTGCTGCTGCTTCATGAAAGTGCTCGCAGACTGCAACTATTTGTGGTCCAAAGACTTCCTGACCAGAAATAGCACCTTTGTTTTTCGTAGTGCTAAATGGATTTTTCTTCCGTAAATTTGGCTGATTGTTTTCTGAACTGTGTAAACTTTGGCATCCTCCCACAAACTGCTGTGAAGCTTCAGCACATGTTGTGTGAAAAACCCTCCCCTTCCCTCCCTGCAGAGTCTGCCACCTGCTTGGGATCTCAAACACCCTCAGACAATGCGCTCTGCTCCCTTTCTTCACCCTGCTCAAGACTTCATGCACAGCCATCACAGTCCCTTCTCAGTTATTTACTTTCAGGTTTAATGGCTGCAAATTTTTTTTTGTAAATGATTTTCACATTATACTTGCCTCGAAATGGGGGCTCAGAAATGTGCATCATGTTTTGATTTGCAATAGCTTATTCAGGTTTTATCTCTGCATGTTGGAAGTTAGAATTGGGCTTGCTAAGAGGTTTGACTTAAACTTCTCTATCTTTTATCTGCAAATTTCACCATTCATTTTACTGTCCAATTTCTGTGTATTCTGAAACCCTTCTGCAACTGCTGAACTAACTTTCATCCTTATTACTTTAGACAGCTGCGTACAGCTGAAGACTTTACCCGTTATCCCAGAAGGTCTATTATTCACCTTCTTTTGCAGATTTTATAGAAACTCATTGCTCAGAGCAGTTGCAGCATATGTCAGTGTAGGACTCCAGCTGGGACTCCTCTTCCCTGTGAATAATGCTGGTGTATTCCTGGTTTTTGCCAATTGCTTGCTCACATGAAGATATTCTCTCTTAATCCATGGCAGCTACTTTACAAGCTGCTGTTGAAGGATTTCTCCCATGCCTTTTGAAAATCAAATTGACTGTATCTGCTGGATTTTGCTCATCCATTGACAACAGTTTGCTGATGCTTTTGAAGAAATCATACAGATATGTGAGTCATGACTGTTGACGCTGTGATGAATATATCATATTCACATATCCACATGACCAATCTTTCCAATAGTTTCTTGACCCGACTGTGGAATGGGGAAAAAAAGTGGAGTTCCTGGGTAGGAACAGCTTAGAGTGCTTTTCATGTTTATACATATATTCTTACCCCAAAATACTGTCTGCCTCCCACCAAATTAAAACTGGGAATCATGCAATTCATCTTTCAGCCACCAGGTAGAGGCAAAAGCCATTGCAACACAGCTGCCCTGGTGATAATACAGCTATTTCCAAAATAGTGATCTGATTGACATCAGAAGAAAGCTTCTGACTAATCTGCCTTCATGGTTCTTAAAACAGGTCTGGCCAAATTCAAATATAAAAAATAACTGTGAATCTTCGTAGCTCTGTAGTCAATTAGTTAATTAGAAAGCTGTTGCAGACAATCAGTATGAAGCACACTAATTATTCCTTTCTACCTAACACATGAAAAATTAGTCATGGTAGAGTTGCTATACTTTCTAAGACAGTGGTAACCACAGGTCTCTCAAAGAGCATTCAATGAAGGTTTTTTTTGTGTTTTTGTTGTTGTTGTTGTTGTTTTGTTGTTTGTGTTTTTTTTTTATTTTGGTGTGTGTGTGTAGGAAAATGTAATAAATTTACATGTTAAGTGTTTTTTAAATTGCAGATTTTTCAAGTCTGGCCTTACAAAAAGAGTCATTAAAAAGGGGGCCAAATACTAGTGCCAGTACTCAAAGGTATTAAACATTAAATATGCACAACAGTATCTATGTTATATTCATGGTGTTTTCATGAGTTTTGATCAGTTTTACTTTCACAGAGCAGAAGCATAAACATGAACAACTGAGGACAAAATTTATATGTATCTTTTATTCTCTGTACAGGAGCAGCATCAGTCCTGATCTTTCAAAGACATAAATCTTTTCTGAACCTTATATAGCAGCTGTGACTATTACCATTCACATTGTAGCAGTTCACTGAAGCCCCTCATGTGGATCAGGACCCCATTACACCACAGGCTATGCAAGTATAACCCTGAAAGAGACATAATCCATGTCTGTCTTGGGAGAGCACGTCTGTAGATATTCAGGTCTCCCCAATAGTTATAGCATAAAGAACTGCTCATTCACCAGTCAAAAAAACCCCCAAACAAACAACAACAACAACCAGCCAACCAACCAAACAAAAACAAACAAAAACCCCCCAACCACAACCAAAAAGAAGAAAGAAAAAAAAAACCTCAAACCACAAAAAAACTCCCAAACCTAAAGGGTGTAAATGACAAGCCCAGTCCCGCGTCTGAAGGGTGATGTGGGTCATGGAGATGTGCCTACACCAGCCAGGTACTGCTGTGGGTGGTTCCAGCGTGGCTACACAGCACCCTCCCTGCCAGCCCAGCCCAGCAGGCAGCACAGGGAAATGCACAAGGCTCGATAACACGCTGGTGGCACTCAGCAGGATGACACTGCTATTGAAAAGCAGTTTCTGGGTTTCTTTTCACACCATTTCCCTGCCACCACAGATCCTTGAGAGCCAGCTGTCTGGCACTTACTGATGTCTGGTCACCTGTCCGGACCACGGTGTTCAGGTCGGAAGCCCCGGGGCTGTGCCTTTAAATGCATCTTATTCCATTTGCAGATGCTCATTCTGACCATGTCTTGTAGGGTGAGACCAGCTGGCCAGTCAGTCCTCCAGTGTCCACACTGTGGTGTATTACAATAGTGATTTACTGAGATGAAACTGTTTTTTCATCATCTGAGATCTACACAAGAAGAGCAGAAACTTCTTTTTTGTCTGATTACTTAACAGGAGCAAACCAGAGAAGGGTAGGATGATCCAGTACTTTTAGGCTTTGATCAAAGAAGATACAGGCTTAATCTGTCTTCACAGATGAAGGAGAGGGGTGAACACATGATGATGAGGAGGAGGACAAGGAGCAAGAGCTGCTGATGAGTAGAAGCCATTTTTGGGAGAGCCTGGGAGGCAGAGAAGAGTTCTCAAGGTCCTTGACAGCTCAGGAGTGAGGTGAAGTAGTAGGAGCAATGAGGTTTGTGAGGGATGGGATCCTGGAATAAGGGTGGTAGAGTAAGTGAGGTACAGAAATGGCAGCCTGGAGGAAGGACCAGAATTTTTTTTTTTTTTTAGCTTTTCTGAAACTTTGAAATCTCAGCTAAGTGATAAAAAAGATTGATTGTGCATATAATCCTTTAGATATAAATCATTGACCAAGTCTGGGACTAAGTCTGGATCCAGCCACATGAAAACTCCCCTCGAAATAGAAGCTTAGAGGACAAGAGGGTCCTTTTTGAACCTCATGACTCAACAGGAGAGTCTGACTGTTTTGTCTGACTCTGTCCTCTATGCTGCAAATAATCAAGTGTACCTTGCCATCAA
This sequence comes from Empidonax traillii, assembly GCF_003031625.1. NCBI lineage: Eukaryota > Metazoa > Chordata > Aves > Passeriformes > Tyrannidae > Empidonax > Empidonax traillii. The sequence continues at coordinate 101,888 of NW_020955532.1, forward strand.
ATCTTACTAAACAACTGTCACATTTACTATCAAACTTTGTTAAATTGCTGATTTATATCAATAAAAATTTATATCAACAAAACTTCTTTGTTAAAAGTGAAGTGCATCACTCCATCTGCAACAAGGTGTGCCCAAGTTCCTCACTGGTACTTATAAATAGAGTGCATGTTCTCCCATTACAAGCCTCTGTTGCCTGATCCAAAAATCAGCATGGATTTTATTTCTGTGCCCACTTTGCTGTAAGAGCAGGTGGTGTTGGAGCTGTCAGAGTGATGGAGGAGGAAAGCTGGAGGAAGCTGGGCTCTTCTCCCTTGGTACACACAATTCAAGAGAACAAATATTTGTCATTAACTTGTGACTCTCCCAACCTGTTTATAAGGAAGATTTATACTTCTTGAAGAACTGTGTAATTAAGTGCTACTAATCCTCCAAACTCCTACTATATCATGTTAGGATCATGTTAGTTTTGGGGAGAGATGCAGCATGTCAGATTCTGTTCCCACAAGTACCTTATGAAATAAGTTGCAAAGTATTTCATATGACTGGCAAGAAGAATCAGAGGAACCCAGATCCCTGGAATTTAAATGCAGCCTGCTCTGCTGCCTGAGAAAAACACTGTGTTCTGCTAGCTAGATCCAAACTCCTTCAGCATCAGGAGAACTGACACAGGCTTCAAATAACTGTTCCTAATCCTCCTGTTGCCTCTGAGTGCCCAGGTCTGCCTGCCTCAGGACATCTCCACAGCATGGGTAGAGGAGAGAACCTGTGGTTCCACCTTCAAAATTATGGCACCAGGTGAAGCTAATACCCACCTCACAATGGAATTAAAACTGCTGCAGAATATGCCCCTGGGAGATATGAGCATGCTGGGTTTGACCAATGCTGCTAGGCAGAAGAGACACTGGAGGGAGAGCAGGGATGGCTGAATACAATATTCATCAGTCTGTTATGATATTTAACCACTCTCCATAAGCTTCAGGGATCTGTGCTCTTCTTAACCCTTTTCTTACTGGAGGCAGGGTGAGAGGAAGGATAATTTTCTAACCAAAAGATGAAAGGATGTGTGTAGGCCATTCCATGACCACTGACATTAGGTATGAGCCGAGTCTGTGAGAAGATGCTGGCCCAGCTTCTGTGCTGTTCCTGCCATGGCTCAGTGCAAGAGAAACCCAGCCAGGTGGCTTAGTGATTTCCTTGCAGTGCCAGCCCTATGCAGTAAGCAGGTAAAGTTCCTGAAGTCCAAGACTGTTCTCAAGCTCCTGCCCATACCCACATTCACCAGACAGCAGAGAGACAACCTCTTCCAGGACAGATGCGGGAATGGCAAAAAACTTCTGGCAGCAGTTGCAGGCACAACAGACTTGTACAACAGCAAAAGCTGTCTGCAAAAGTTGCATACTCTATTTCTTCTTCCTCCCCCACCCTGCCCCCAATGGTTTTATCTTGCTCTCTGTTGGATTCAGAAACAAGTCCTGAGTTTTTCCTTTCAGTAGAAAGGCTTCCTATGGGAAAGGCAAGGCAGCTGTGCCAGCTGAGTGAGTAAGAGCAGAGCCACAGGCATGATCTTCTCAAGAGGCTCTCCACTTGCCCAAGAGGGCATGATCCGAGTCCCTGACATCCTGTTGGCAGATAAATCCTGCTGTGAGGTGACTCAGGTAGAGTTTCTGCCTTAAAACACACAAAGATTATAAATGGAAGCCTGGAAGGGCTGTAGCTCTGGAAGGGCTGTAGCTCTGGAAGGGCTTTTGGCTGGGCTATGTACCTGTGAGTATTGGATCTGTGGAAACAACGTCTACGCCAGCCTCCAGCATGCTGAGCTGGATCAGATACTGCTCAGCATCAATCAGCCCAGCAGCTTACCATGGCAAACAGTTAATAGCGTACATATGACTGCTGGTGGGAGGGTCAGGAATGTGACATCCTGGGGGATTCACAGCCACCAGACACTGCTGGATGGGCCCTTTTTGGATCTATATTTCCCCTCTGCCACATCTTATCTACTATAGCCTTGCCTAACTTCAGATATTGGTCTTCAAGGAAGGTTTTAAGGCTCATTCCATTGTAAAATAAGGAAAGTGTGCACTCCTGGTCACCTCATTCTAGTGCAGGTCAGCTGGCTTGCAGAATGGAAATTGCTCTTAACTCCAGTGAGGACAGATGCCAGCACATCAGATACCAGTCATCAGGCAGAGCTGAGTAAAGCAAAATTATGTTACTTCAGCTGTGCTGGGTTTTTGCAGCTGCCAGCATGTGTGGGGACTACAAATCCTCCCTCAACTCCACCAAAAACACTTACCTCCTCCATTGTGGTGGCATGATGATTTGAGGCCTTTTCACCTGCACTTTGTGATGGGGGAGCTTTGAGATGGACAAAACTCTCATTTCTTCAACTTTAATCTTTTCTGGAGATAGGAGCTCAGAGGGAGAGGAAATGGTACCTCTTTGCCTGTTAGGGAAGAGCTAGCCAAAGCCATCTGCAGTGAGGAGCAGAAGAAAGATGAAACTTTTCAGAAAGGATTTTGAGCCTGACATAGACCCAAATGAGGACAGTCTTGTCTGTAGAAGCTGGAAAACTGTGGGATACAGGTAGGACCTAAGCAGATATTGGCACTGAACAGACTGCAACAAGGAATGCCATGCCCGTGTCTGGAAGCAATTATAGACATGCAGAGAACAAATTGGAGGCTGTCACCTGGGTCTTCTCTGAAAACTTCCATGGCATGATGGGATTGTCAATGTTAAATCAGAGAGGACCATCTGTAAAGGCTAAGCTAGAGATGGGCAGGCTTAGTCCCATGCTCTCTCTGGCTTTCTTGGTGGAGAGAAACAGTCATCACCTGCTGGGTCTTCCTTGCAGCCTGCTGGTGTGGAAGGCTGTGAAATATGGGAGCAAAAGTCTTGGATAACACCCTGTAGGGCTACTTTGGCCTGGAAAACTGCCATTTTCTATGCCAAGCAAGCCAAAGCATTGGGCATAAATGTCCCACTATCCAAAGTCATCTACAAATGGCTGCACACAGTGGTGTCACAGCCTCTCCCCATGAGCTCGGTGCACATGTCCAATGGTGCACTGCTGGGACCTGCTGAAGACTGAGCAGATTGCAAAGTGTTGGTGAGGAGCAGGGCAGGGCAGCAGAGCTAGGGACAGGCCCTCGCCTGCTGCTCCCCTGGTGCCTGGCAGGGTCCCTTGGCGCTCCTCCTTGCTGTTCCTTGCCATCCTGCCAGTCTGTCCTGTGCCTGTGAGCAATTTCCCTCGAATAAAATCTGTTTTCTTTGCTGTCGAGACCTACTCTCATTTGAATTATTTTAGCATTGCTGGAATAAAAATAAAATAATTGGGATGGAAGACTTAATCTTTTCAGTTTTATTTCAGCCCTGACACAAGCTGGCTGAGTTTCAGTGAACTGATTTATACCAAATACTGCTCTGTCATATCCACAGTTTATCTACAAGAATGAAAATAACTGTCAGCAGGCAGGTTTAAGATCACACAGGAGCTGCTGGAAGGAGCTCTGTCTGTGTTGCCCTTCAGGGTCAGGGCTTCGGACTGGATTGCAGGAGAGTGTGTTTGCTGTCCAAGACCTCTCTTCCTGTGGCTGTCTCAGTGACTCAGCTTGCCAGTATGTCACAGGCACTGTTTCCATTCAGGGTTCAAAACGCAGATTATATCACATCCATTTCTGCAAGGACAAGGTGGTACCATCTTCAGCTGTGTGACTCAGCACCCTGGTGGAAGTGCCTTATCTGGCTGACTCGAAGGAGAGAACTAAATCTCAGATAATGATGGAAAAGGACTTTCTCCACCTTGTTAAAAAAGAATTTAAATTCTTAACGAACTCTCAGTTAATTATAACCTGAAAATCCAAGTAGCATCTCTCACTGGAGCTTACTGAGCACAGCAACTGAGCCTCTAGCAAGGCACATAGTATATAACACATACCGTGGTTTAGACTGTGCATGTCCACATCTTAAATCTCAATTGTGAGGGCTCAGTGGCAGAGCCAGGGAGATGCCAGCACAGGAGAATAGCAGCCCTGCACAGTGAAACACAACCTGACACGTGCTGTGCCATGAAATCCCACAAGTGATCAGAGATGTCAGCTCAGCCACGTCTTCCAATAAATCTTTTATAGTACCCAGTCAAACCTCATACCTGGCTGACTCTAGGGGACTGAGAAGACTGATATGACTGCTACCTCTTTTGGGTCATCATCTGACAAGTGCAGGTACGTGACATAACCAAGAAATGGAGACAACACCATTTTTAGGGCTGGAAACTGTTTCACTGCTAAACTGCCTTCAAGGACAGGCAAAAGACCTTTTATGAAGGTTGATAACAACAACAGATGCTACTATTACTAGTGCTTGGATTGTTAGACCCAGCTCAGAAGACCTGTTTTGAAACTAGAATGAGAAACAGAGGTTGGATTTTCACCTATGTGCAGTCATTTAGCTGTGTTAAAGAGATGTGTGTGTGGGAGACTTAAAAAATAGTACTGCTGTGTCTAATTTTCAAGGAGTCCTCACCCTCAACCCTGTCCTAAGCTGACCCCTTGTCCAAAAGACCAGAAATATTCGAAAGTGAAAGTGCACTTGATGTCCAGGTGAGCCTGGAGGAGATGACATTCACTGGGGAATGGATTCCTGCTCCAACTTACCTGCACTTTCTCATTAATCATTTAGGTTATAAAAGCAAACATTTTCTAGGGTACTGATCTGTTACCCTTTGCTTCAGAAATGCTTGTTTTTTCCTTCATGTATGTTCCCTGATTTCTTTTTTCCAATAGCAGTCCAGCCTCAGCAGCAGGGGTAGAAAGGCATGCCCCAGGTTAGGAATAGGAGTAATGGCAGGGCTAGGGGTCGTGCTAGGAAGCAGTTGGCTGCAGTCAGCATTTCTTCTGCTTCTCTGAAGAGGTAAGTGTCTTGTTTAAAGTCTCCTTTCCCACTCATCCAAACAGATGGAGGAAAGAAATCAGAGTACTTTTTCTTAATTTTTTTTCCCCCTGAGCTGTAGCATTAAGTCAGCAAGCAGAGGCTCCATGCTCTTGCACTTCCTAAGACAGCTTGATAGAGACAAACTGGAAAAATATCAGGGTTAAGAATCAGTACAAAGTTTTTAAGCCCCGTATAGGCACAGATTCATTGGCATCTTTGTGCCCAGAGGCAAAACTGCCAATATTTAGGTTGCCTTCATATTTTTCCAAGTCACTTTCAGAGCTGTTGCCTGCTCACGCCTTGACGGGTCTGTAGCTGAGTGTCAAAGTTATCCATAGCCAGGTTAAGCCCTGAATAAAACCTGAATAATGTGATCCAAATGGTAAATTAGCAAAACAAAATAAATCAAACAAACAAAACCCACCACCACCAAAACCAAAATCAAATAAACAAAAGGAAGAAAAACTTCCAAAATTTGAGAATTCCTTCTGAAAAGTCTGAACTGACCATTCATGTGAATAGGGCACTGAAGGCATGATTTCTGTTCTACCTTCAACCTCAGGGAGGCTCCTTGCCTGGACCAGCAGATACAAGCTGTTTCTGAGGATGCTGCAAGCCCCACAGCAGCTGGCAGGGTAGGATAAGACTTCTTCCTGCTGTTCCTTTGTATCTGGTATAACTTTCCTATAAAGCAGAGAGCAACTGTAGCTTGCATCTATTTAGTCTTTTGTTATTAAAATTCTCCCTGCCATTTATGTACTTCTAATCCCTTTAAAATATGGCTGAGTTTTTGGTTGCTGTGATACTTACCCTTTGGCATGGATGACCTCCTTCTCATCCTCATGGCACGCAGCTGTTTGCACCGAGCTCCCTGCTGCTGCTGCTCTGTGGTGTTCAGTGTCCTGCCCTAGTAACACAGGGTGTCACAAGTGGTGATTACCTGATTAACTTATGCTAGGGAAGATGCTGGCTCTGAACGGGAGATGGTGAACGCAACATCCCGTGATTCCTAAGAGCTCTATATTTTCCATTTAAAGATACTTAAATGCCAGAAAGAGCATTACAGGCATATGTTCGGGGAATTGACAGAAGCAGGGGTTTGTAAGAACTTTTGTCCCCTTGTATTTAAAACCTGAGAAGAGGCGTGATGAGAAGAGGCGCGAGATGCCTGCTGCTGAGCTATAAAGGCTTCTTTGTGCTGAATCATCTGGCCTAAAAAGAGCTCTGGCTCTCTCCTGCTAAGTGGCCAGTGGTGCTGGTAGACCCCACGGAAACAGTTTTTGTTAGCCAAGATTAGCTGCAGGGAGAGGTGTCTCAGTCCTTTTGCTATAAAACAGGCTGCAAAAGGCACTAAGGGGTGAATTTGAATTTTCTTCTTTTGCTCTACCATGGAGTTTTCCACTTAAAGCTGCAATTGTTTGGCTCCAGACCTGGGACAGAGCGCAAGTCGGTATGGGAGCAGCATGGACTTAATGTGAGTTCATGTGGATGTGGCATTGTAGGGTGCTTGTGGAATCAAGGGGAGGATGCTGCATTTCTGAAGTCTATACTCAGATACAACTTTTTATTACCTTGATGACAGGATAAATTAGCTGTGGGATAAATGTTCATCCGAAAAAAGTAACCTCCCAACAAAAGCAGCCATCTTCCTTTCAACATGCTCAGGCAGTCCTTGCTGTCATAGGCTTCCCACTTTTCTAGAACTTAGTCATGCCTCAGAAAGCTTCATTCAAGGGCAGGTTTTATTGGAATGGACCAGTTCAATAGCATTTTTCTATCAGTGCCTGTAAGACCAGGCTTCCTGGGAGCCCTTGAATATTGCAGCACTCCAAAGAAACTAAAAGCCTAGAAAAAAAAGGTGGTAAATTGCAGTACCCTCACATTTCCTTCACTTTAGTGAAATTCATTGTGTGCACTTACATTCACTCCTTTTTTGTTTTTTCCAGGCAGTCTTAGACAAAGATTGGAGACTGAGTGCTTATCAACTGCACTCCTGGCTCTCCCATCTGGAGTTATATTTTTCAGAGGCAGGACTGGTATTCACCAGGATATGTCCTAGCTCATGGGGCAGGTTAGGTCAGAAACACCTCGTTTATTTAAAAAGTTGTGCTGGACATTTTTCTGAATCTTGGCAAATATGGATGTATTTGTATAAAGAATGTTTTCCACACCTGCTCAGAAGGAGGTTCAATGGCCCATAAATGGGAGTGGTGACCAGAAGATGAGAGACTTCTTGCCCCAAGGCTGGAGGCACCCGAAGGATTGATGAGCAGCCACAATGTAGTAAATTCAGTGAAAGTCCCTCTAGGAAGGTGACTTTGTCCCCTCATAGGCAGGCAACTTCATTTTAAACCAAGACTGATTTGACTCAGTCACGCTCATATCTACACCTATATACTCACGAGATAGATGTATCCAAGCTGTCTGACCAACGTGCACTAAGATGTATATGTCCATCTTTGCAATGACTCTGAGAATGAGAGATAGTGCCCTCATGTCCACATCAAATACCCTGTGTTGTTCTTAGATTGGTGACCTGTGCTGGCTCCGTATGGGCCGTTTGTATCCTTTAGCTTCTGGCAGATACTGCACTGTCCATCCTGCTCCACCTCTGGGAGTTACCAGGATTTACTCCCTGCCCTTCATTTGCTGTGTTCAGAGCAGCAGCATGCTCTGTGTGTGCTGGCATCTTGGTGTGCTTCTCATCAAGGTCCTATCAACACCTGTCACTCTTGTATCATCCACTTACAGTCTCCTGCCTTCTGGTGCCTCATACGCAGCCATTGCCATTCCTTCCCCACTCCTACCAGTCTTCTCATTGCTATTACTATTAAGGATGTTCTTCTCTCATTAGAAGACAGTCAAATCTGTAAGATGTTTTTTTCTGAATGAATTTCTGTAACAGTTTTTTTTTTTGAGGGGGGAATTAGCATTATGGACATTAAAATGCAGGAAATTGTGTACACTTTTTTTAAAATCAGCTGCTTCAAGGGAGAAAATGAGAAATGTTTTTGAGAACAGCTTTCCGTTATATGAGAAAGCAGAAGCTCCATTCCTCATTCTCACACCATCTGTGTTTATTAACCCTAACTATTTTAGCAACAAAACATCTCTCACATCTTTTGTGTAAGCCAGGCTAACAGCATCCACACAACCATCAATGCTAATGCAGAAGCCACATAGAAAAGCGAGGTAAAAAGGGTTTTTTTATGCTTTATTCTAAGCTCCAGAGGCCTAAGAAAACCACCTGAAACTCTTCACAGTTCATGCATAGCACAAGGTAGACTTTATGTAAGTGTATGCATACAACCTGGACCAGCCCTTCGTTGCATCGAACCCAAAATCTTATTTCTAGCAGTGGCCTTGACAGAATAGGCAAGAAAGACCATAGGAATAAGGCAAGACACATACAGTAACTTCCTCTTAGTACTCTCTCAGTCTATAATAATTTTCAGTGTAGCTTGTATGTGTTTAGCAACTCTTAAAGGATTTTTCTCCCAGTAGTTTGTCCTTGAAACAAATTTTAGCATCTCCAACATCCATTGGCAAAGGCTCAGTAGTGGACTGCTTGTCCAGGAGAAGCATGATCATAGGTTATGCTCTACCTTTTGTACTCTGGTTTGGGTCTTCCTGAGACCCAGGAGACAACTCTGTTATGAAAGTGCATTGTGGATGTCTGCAAAGGGGTATCGAAATGAAAATCAGTATTTGAGGCAGCATAATTTATTTCTTTGGAAATAAATACTTCAGATGAGTTAGTTATGTTTTTTTTTCACCAAATACTGATTTTCCCAATTATGCTAAGCCTGTGAGTCTGTTTTTAGAGAGATCACAAACATTTTTAGCTCAAATTTCTGTCATATGGCATATCTCAAGTCTTAGCTTGTTTCTCCAGCAAACAGTGTCTAGCACAGCATATTCATTTCCCACTCCACTGAGTGCATTATGATGCTGAAGTCCAGCAGGTGAGTGTTTCACTGGAGCATATTTACCAATCAGTCTTTAAAGGGAAGATATTTTTCTTCCTGTAATATTCAGATACTACATCTTATTCCACGTTTGTTGCCTATAAACTTCTCATGGTCCAAGGAAAGAGGTTTCTGGGGGAGCAATTGTTGATTAGGATGAACAGAAATTCTGAATGTGCATAAAACACTTCTCCAACCACAGTGTTCAGTCTATGCAAGTCAAAACTGTTCTCACCTGGGGGTTAAGTGATGGGTGCCATGGAGAGCACTCCCCAAGCACCCAAGCAGGAGTGTGGCAAGGACAGGTTGCAGGCTCAGCTCTGCCTGGGGGCAAGCTCACTGGAAGGGCTTGAGAAAAAAAAAAAAAAAGATGTTTATGTTGCACCCATGTTTGGGGTGAGTGATGGGGGCTCATGAGGACTCACAGTGGCAGCCTGGGACATCCCTTCAGTGCGGGGCTCTTCTGGTTTTTGAATGACCCTCTGCCAGGACCAGCTGGGCTCCATCTCTGTTGGAAGGGTGGTTGCTGTCACCCCAGGGCTGAAGGAAATACCATGGAGAAGGAGAAATGCAAGACTTGGGGGGACCTTGGTAATAAGGTAGCAAAGGTAATAAGAAAGCAAAGACACCCTGACAGCTGGGTCTCATTGATTTCCAACAGGTTGGCATTTACATTTTATTTATACATTTAACAGAAAACAGGTAATTAGCACTAAGATAGGTAATAAACCAGCAGCAACATGAATCATACTTGATGTAACATTTACTGTCAGAAAAACTGTGTACATAAGCCCACGAGATATGATGCATGAAGTAAGCATGAAAGATTGCTCCCCAGGTGCCAGTCCCAGGAAGCTCTCAAAACTCTGCCAGCAAATAATTTTTATGTTGTAGTTCACATTCTTCCTTTCCCTGTAAACAATTTGATCTGGATGTAAACCATCAGGAAATGCTACGATGGGAAAAATGCTCAGGACTGTGCAGAGGCCATGCCAAGCTCTGCTCTAGGGGTGGTCAGGACTTGGAGCTATCTGCATGGCTGCCTGTCACCAGAACAGAAGGCTGCACAGCCACACAGCTCTGCTGGGCAGTCCTCTGTAGTGTCCCTCCCTAGGACATGCAGTGGTGTTCAGGACAAGCACTTTCCTCCACACTTGTTTCTACCCTTGTTTTCACCATGCTGTCTGTCCTGAGCAGGAGCAACCCTTCATGCAGGTGGCCACTCAATTCCTCTGTAGGTTGAGCTCTGCTGTGAAGGGCAGATGGGCTTTAAGCCCTTCTAGGGAAGCAGGGTGGAAAATCAGAAGTAGATCTACATAGCAGCTTGTTTTATCTCTTTTGTACATGAAAACAAATAACTCAATGCTGTGATGTCCTTGGGGTTAATATGAGGTAAATAGGAAGGTTGTATTACATTTTTCATCTTCCTTTCCAACTTTTAATCTGTAGTTGATTTACTTTTTTAATGGACAAAACACAGGAGTGGCCCAGAGATGCTCCTGGGACTGTAGTAGGAATCAGATAGGGACAGTGGTGCTTGGTATATTATCTTCAGTTTTAAAATGTTTTATCAATTCCAGATCTGGAAATATGTATTATTTTAAAAGCACAGGTGTGCAGAACCCCTCTTCTGCAGCAAATCTCCTTATCAGGGAACTGTGAAGTATGTCACACCTCAGATTAGTGAACAATTGATCCTTGAACTTTTAGACCACCTTCTATTTCCTCTAATATTAAAGCTCAGTCCAAGCTCATCACATTCAAAATAATTCCTGTTAAACTGCTGTGAGTGTGCTCCTGTACAGCAGCAGGCAGACGTAGGAAGGGCAGGCTGCCTTTCAGATTTGCCTGAACAAGGATCCTCCAACTGCTACAGCTGGGTGGCTGCATGGGAGCGGAGTCCCCTTCCCAACCTGCTCTCTTGCACTTGTGAAACACTTGAGTCCTCTGGGATCTGCAGAAATGGGATTTACCTGATTTACAGCATCAGGACTGCCAGAGAAACTGCTTGTGGGACACTGCAAGGGTAACACCCACAGTGGCATATTTAAAAGCCCCATCTTTGCTGCTAACTGGACCCCTGTGGGAGACTCAGATTTCCTTTCCTCATTTTTTCTTGACACTGGGGCCATTAACTTCTCAACTGCTTTTTGTGTCAGTCCTAGCTTGTACCAGCCTTGCCCTTCCTGGATCATCCCTTCCTTACGCTGGCAAAAGTATCTGTACAACAGTGACAAGAACAGAGCAGCCACCAAAACTGGGTTAAAACAAAGCTTTCAAGGAAGGGGAAAAAAATGTTTCGTTTTAACACAGATCAGTTCCTCAGTCCTGTGGTTCACAATGTCAGGGGAGAGTAAAAAAAAATACAAAGGGAGACTGAAGAGCAAATGATGTGTGAAAGGACAACCTAGACTATAAATGGATGGATGTGATCAGTCTCAGTCACTTGGCTTTAGGCAATATAAAAATCCTGTTTAAGTGTTCAGGTATTTTTGTAGCCTTAAATCACTGTCTCTCTTCTCTCTGAAACAACCTCCAAAAATGGAGAGTGGCAACAGTGGCAGAAGCAAATGGGACTGGTACTCTTGAGTAGGTGTATGGGGGAGCAGCTCTTGCCCAAGTGACCAGCCTCATTCCTGAGCTGCCCAGGAGACCCTGGAGGACTGACATCTCATTTTGTTTTCCTGATTTCCTGCAGCTTGTGGAGACTGAAGTAGGACTCTGGTCTGCTCAAAAGAGTGAGGGTTTAGAGGCTGTGCCAAGTAATATTAGGAGATGTGTGTCCTGGCCTACACACACTGCTTGGACTGGAGTGGGTTTATTCTACTTTGGATTCCTACCTTCAAGATGACTTCCCAAGAGGATGAATTCTGACCTGCAGCTCAAAGGGACAGAAGAAGAAAGCTCCAGCAATGCCAACCAGCCCTTCACTCCCTATATTCCCCTTATGCATCATTCAGTGTTTGGATTTCTGATGGCTCTAGGCCCACTGCAGGTACATTTTAATCTTTGGTATCTGATTTAGACTATTTGACTGGAAAACAAATGTAAGGAGTAAGCTGTCACCTCCAAAGTGTCCTGGCCAAGTGGCCCAGGTTACCAATACTGCTAAGTACAGGTGCTGTTCCTGGGAGCAGATCCTTGTGGGTCCTGGCAGCCAACTAACCAGGTGTTGCTCTTTCTGAGAGATATCACCAGAGATTCCTGCTGGCATTAGGCTATGAAACACAGCTGTGTGTTATCACTGAGCAGAGTGGAGTAGGAAAGTCCCTTTTCAAGTGTGGGATGTTCAAACCAATGCAGGGGGCTGGGAGCAGCCCATAAACAATTTGACCTTCACTCCTGCACAGAGATCACACACCCAGCCTGCTCTTCGTTTCTGAGGTGCTCTTGGTTGAGCAGGTCTATGCAGTCCTCTCCTCAGACCAACTGGAAAATGACTGCAATGCTGTTATAAAACCAAGGAATAACTGAATCTTCTGGAGATGCAGAGTCCTACAGCTCCAAAAGCAATGTAAATTTTTTAAAGGTTCCAATCACTCTCAAAGCATAAGGAAACATGATAGAGATAAATGCAGGGGAAAGTTAGACATGTACTGCAAGGCTGCTATTTTGGAGTATGAATTTACTTTTCAATTAAAAACAAGGTCCTGGAGTTTAGGGAGAATCTGCACTTAGTTCTGGATCCTGTGCCTTTGCTGTTCCTTTTATTTACAGAATAAGTTGCAGAAAGCTGTTGTTATTTTAGACATGCACATTTTTTATCTGAGCATTACTGCCTACCAGAGACTTTGATTTTTTAAAAAATGTTGGCTAATTTTGTGTTTTGAGTAGGAAGTTTCAACTTCACACCAGTGCTACACATGCTCTTCTGCTATCCAGCAGTCTGGGCAAGATAAACCTGTAACCAAGATATTCCTCCACTAATCTCTATGGCTTTTAACAAGATCCTATTATTGCTCACCTTACTGTGGACTTTGAGAAGTTGTGGGGAGTAATCTTCAAAATATCTGGGATGCAGGCAAGTGTCCCTGTATATCCACCCAGCCCCAGTTTTTGGTTTTGCTTTCTAACTGCTGAACAAAGCAGGGAAGGCAGGGCCAGGTGAGCTGCCCGCAGCGATCTCTGCAGCGAGCCGGCCTCTTTCCCCCCAAAACACACTAGCCACCTCTGCTCCCATACAAGATGCCTTCCCAAATCCTCAGTCCCCTCCCAACACTTCTGTAATGTTTGTCCTGTACCAGCCTGGAGCTCGCAGGAGAGGGGACCCTCATGGGCCCCACCCCTTCTCACCCACACTTACAGTGGAAGGGAGTGCCCAGGCAGCGTCAAGGCAGGAAAAGTCTGTGAAAAGCAGCAGAACTAGCAAAGTCTGGCACATCAAAGCAAGTCCTAAAGCAGGCAAAGCAGTAGCTAGGAAAGGTAGTGACCCAGTCCCAACATCCCGCCTTGTCCGTCTCTCCACCTTGGCACAAGGTGGAGGCAGTGGGCAGCGCCAGCACCCTCAGCCTGCTCCACGGCTCATTCATCGGGAGCAATGAGGAGGATTAGCACTTGGTATCAACTTGAGCATCTGCCCGCCTGCCAGGCTTGCTCTTTAAAACAGGCTGTCAAGCCCAGATAGCTGTTGAATCAATATGTGCCTGGTAGCTGTTGATTCTGCCAGCACAGGGTGGGCTGAGCCACTGCACACCAGGAGGGATCCAGGCTATGAGAGAGAGGATGCCAGTGCTGACTCCTCAGTGCCCATATCAGATGACTGTGACAAAGCAGTCAAACGGGAAGACTTCAGGGATTGTGCCTCTGCCAGTCTCCCCTGCCAGTGCCAAACAGGCATGTTTGCCAAGCACAGAGGAGACTGGATACAGTAGGGTTGGTCAGTTCTTTGAATGAGATGTGAAAGCAAGAGCCTCCTCCACCAGCCTTGACAAATCCTTTCCACGTCCTGAACAGACTACGAAAATCAGCTGACATCCAGATCACTGTCTCCTCTTCCACTGGGCAGCTTTTCATGCCCATCCCAAGGCTGCAAATTGCTGTGGATAATAGCTGTGACGTTTATCCAGACCATGGCTGCTTACCCGTGCTTGCATGGAGGGCCTGGTGCTTGATGATCCCGTTGCAGAGGTGATGTCCGGCTACTTGGAGCTCGTGTACTTGGTGACAGCCTTGGTGCCCTCAGAGACAGCATGCTTGGCCAGCTCTCCTGGGAGCAGCAGGCGCACGGCTGTCTGGATCTCCCGGGAGGTGATGGTAGAGCGCTTGTTGTAATGGGCCAGGCGGGAGGCTTCTCCAGCAATGCGCTCAAAGATATCATTGACGAAAGAGTTCATGATGCCCATGGCCTTGGAGGAGATGCCAGTGTCAGGATGAACCTGCTTCAGCACCTTGTAGACATAGATGGAGTAGCTCTCCTTCCTGCTTTTGTGCCGCTTCTTATCACCCTTCTTCTGGGTCTTTGTCACAGCTTTCTTGGAGCCCTTTTTAGGGGCTGAGGTTGACTTCGCTGGCTCTGGCATCCTGAGAAATCTTTCGCTGGGTGTTGGAGCTGCTTGGAGAAAACATGAAAAAAAATCTGATTCTTTTTTGGTCTTCTACAGAGTAATTGTATTGAAAGATGAGAGAGTCTGAGTCAGAGACAAGGAATAACTCTGAATCTGAGATAAATACCCCATGACCCTGTGCAAGCATTTTTGAACTGCCAGCAAGAACTGCTCTGTTTTGTGTATGGCTTTCTGTTGTTTTCTGTTTAAATCTCTATAACACTGGACTTGTCAATATCGCTGAACACAGGCCTAGTTGGCATCTGCTTAGTAAATGTAAGATGGAGGGTGAACAGCTTTCTGAGAAAAATGTTCTAGTTCCAAAGAAAATATTGACTGCAGTATGGATTAAATGAAATCTTGCTGGAATGGGCCAAAGACTGTTGCAAAGTATCACTGAAGCCACCTTATATGAAACTGGTCAAAATAATTTTATGTGGTTATTACAATCTCCAATAAAAACTTTTTTCTTTGCATGTAGGTAGAATTTTATTTTGAGGGTACTTGCATTTCTGTGGCTATTGTTTGACACCATGTATTCCAGTGGAATACAAAAAAAATACACTTTTAAGCTAGCTAGCTGAGCTATAGAAATCTCTCAGTATTCACATTAGCTAGCAAAAAATATCAGAGAGTAAAAAAGCTTAGAGGAGGTGTCAGGAATCACCTGGAAAAGAAACAGAAATGTGAATAGGAGTCAAACATCAAAGTGATTTTGGGCTACATGTTGACGGAAAGAACTGTTTTCTGCTATTTGGTTCTTTCTGCTTTTGACGAGTAAGTCTTCACTGGACAATTTACACCAAACATGCCTGATCCTCCCTCTGAGTTTTTCTTCATTAGGCTACAACCTGCAGAGCCATGATCTGCTGACTGCTGAAAGCAGCTGACTGCTTTCATCCAGAAGTGCAGTAACAAAAAGGCAGTATGTAAACCATCAAAAAACTCTATGCCTCTGCTACACTACAAATTTACATGTGCTTTACTACATGGGTCAAGGGAATAACTGTATTGCAACCTGGTAAGTGGTTTTGTGTTTTAGAGGGCACTTGGAATGCTCTTGAAAGACAAGGCTTCTCTGGAGGATAAGCTTCCAGCATTACTCCAGAGCTTGGGTTTTACTGCTCTGTGTCTCTTTTGAAGATGACCTCAGAATTACAGTCTGCTGGACAAGAGAGACCAGTAGAGAAAAAAGAGCTTCAGAGTTGATGGCACATGGGAAAATGGATAGAAGTAAACAGGAAAGAGAAAGCTGGGACGTGACATTAGGGGCATACTCAAGAGTATCAGAGAGGGACCTAAATGGTGCCTGTGCCAAAGCAATGGCTGCATGCTCAACCCTGCCTCTCCTCCTTGGGAAGGAGCCTGGTTTCTCCACTGCTGCCTGCATTTGCATTTAAAACCAGATGCAGCAGCACTGTTGCAACCAAGTCTATGCAAAGTTCCTGGTTGCTCCATGTGAGAGCAGACATCTTTGATACCAAGGCTGGATTCACATGCCTACATCTCAGTGGATACCAGCTTCTGCTTCCAAACCATGCAACAACCCTCCAATGGCTCCAAATCAGTATGTGAGATGATGCCTCCTGCACTGCTGGCTGCTCTGTGTCATGAGGCACCAGTGCTGGGCTCTGGCAGCCTCATGGTCTGGCAGGCACTGGGCAAGGGGCAATGCTGAGCACTTGAAGTGGGGGATACACCCAGCTGCAAGGGCAGAGTGGCGTTGCTCGGGGTGCCAGGGAGCAGGGAGGCAAGGTCTTCACCGCAGCCCTCCAAAACACCCTCCAGTCTAGAAGGCAAAGTTGGCATCAGTGCCCTCAGCGCTGAGTTTCTGCTCCAGCAAAGCAGTTTCTTCTCCAAAGACATGATTTTCATGTGCTAAGTGTTTCACTCTGCCCCCTCATCCCCTTTCTTAATTTCCCCATGCATTCTTCTCAGAGGTGGCATTTGGAACGGCTAGTGCTAGACTGTCCCGAAAGTCCTGGACAGCCTTCAAAACTCTGACACCTGCCCCCTTAAATACCACATTTTCTTCCTCTAGTGAAATCACAAATTTTCTTCCTTTTTTCCTCTATTTGGGAAGCAGCACTGGGAAAAGAAATCCCCTGCTGCTCTGTTTGTAGACTCAAAAATATGTCTTTTCAATGGAAAGGCATTTTTCCAAGAGAAGGAATAACTGTGCACATGCGTCTTTTTCTCTTAAGCTCATTTCCTGACAAAACCACAACAACTGAAAAATGCAAATGACTACTTCTTAGGCTTTTTAAAAAGTATATCCCTCTAAAATATGCATTCATTCTTAAGTGCACTTGTACTGCAGCTTATAAAAAATGAATATAGTGCCCAAGACAGCAGAGTAATTTCATATGACTCCAGGAAAGGTCACACCTACAGGACACCTCTGCCCATGTGACTGGCTAACACCCACTCTTGGGCAGCACAGCCAGGATCTCGCTCTTCTCCCATATGTGGCCACAGTGATGCTGAAGTTCAGAAATTAGCACAACAGTTTCGGTGTCCTTGCTTCTCTCTACCCACTTCTTTGCAGCTGACTGTTAAACAGCTAAATAACACCTGCTTTGAAAACAGATTGTATTCCTTTTGATTTGTTTGAGCAGTGCCTACCACAAAAAGCTTGAGTGCACTTGCCAGGTAATAAATAAATAATGTTACTAATGATCAGTGGTGTCACCAACTCTTCTGTCAACACTGTATAATGCAACCCAGAGGAAGATGTTGCTCTAGTATGAAGACAGAAGTAGTGGGATTATCCCCAGAGTCTCCATGTGGAGACTCTATTGAGGGAAACACTAAGTAATCTTTAAAAAAAATGGCTTCTTTTTATGAAAATAGTTGCATCTCTTTCTTCTCCCTTAAAAAAACCCCTCAAAAACCCAAAAGAACAAAGAGAGAGAGAGAGAGAGAGAGAAAGAACCTGGGGTTATTAGGTTTTGTGGTAGGAAGTGCCACCATCATGATTGACTTCTCTACTATGAGGTTGACCCAGCACTGGCACAGGTTACTCAGAAAGGTTGCAGAATATCAGTCTTTGGAGATACTCAAAATCCAACTGGATGTGGCTCTGAGCAACTCACAGTCACTGACCCTGCTGGGAGCATGGACTGTGCAAGATGTTTGCCTGAGGCACCCTCAACCTCGTAATTTCTGTGACTTGCAGACTGGAGATGGGTAGAACACGCTTTATGGGTTGTGTTCTCTTGATGGGCATTTCCCATGGGATACTGCAGCCAGAAACTTCCACAAGGACCCTAAGGAGGGGAGGTGATGCTCATCTCCAAGTCCAAGCCACTGAAGTCCCTGGGACACAGGGTATGGCCATGTAAGAGAAGGCATTTTGAAGCGTCATGGTGACATTTGGAAGGTTTCAGGTTTTTGAGGAAAATTTTTGGGTGCATTTTTACTTTATGTCTTTGTACGCTCTGAGTCAATCAGTTATCAGTTCTGGCATTTTTTTCTTTCCTCAGAAAACCAACAACAAAACCAGTGACAGTAATTTTTCCAGCCAGTACTGCTGCAGAAACCAGAGCAGTGTGGAGTGACAGATACATCTTCCTTTGTGTTGACACTCCTTTCTTCAGCATCATTAAAAGGAAAACGAACAGAAAAACATATTTGAAGATACAAATCACCACAGTCTCAGATCTGAAATGGAAAGGAGCCCTGCTGAGAAATCCCATGCTGTCTCTGTTTTCCTCAGACCTGACATAAAGTTGGAGAGAGACAGGCAGGGAAGCTCCTGCAGAATTTTTGTTCATTTTTGCCTTGCTGCTGAGTCTGTAGGACCAATGCCAAGCTGGTCACTGTGGTGTGCGTGGGTGACTATGGGTGGACTATTAGATGGCCTTCTGGACCTGTCCTCATGCAGGGGTAGAAACGGCACTTGGATTTTTTTTTCTTTCTTTGTCCTTTTGAAAGCTGTCCTTGCTGTGATGAGCTCTGGGGCATCCACGGTAAATTCCCATGCCCAACAGGCTGTTCCCTTTCTGTAATTTCCTAATCAACCATAAAAGATACATTTCTAGAGTGAACACTTTGTTCTTACATTTTAGTGAAAAATTAAACATTTGTAGGAAAACCTCAAGCTCTTTTGGACATCCCATGTTCTGGTATTTGCTAATCTTCTGATGTTCTATTTTAATCCTTGCTAGAGTAAATGAGAGCCAGTGGGCACCTGCTGTTTATTCTGTCCCTTCAGTAGAAATGTCCTGTTATGTTCAATTATTGTCCTTTTCCTTAGTTTCTCCTATCATATAAAAGAAAGAATACTTGGCTTTATTCCTATATGCTGAGAAATGTAAAGTGAAATTGGCTGATGCTTTTTGTTTTACTCTCTGAAACACAAAGAAGGGCAATTAATTAGGAAATGTTTCCAACAAAAGGAAAAGGCTTTCCAACAGATTCATTTGCTCTGAAATGCTCGTAAGACCTGGTAAATACAGTTTACAAATTACCAGGTGTCAACAAATGACTGTTATTGGAACAGCATATTTCTGCAAACTGCAAATCCCCTCCCTTATATAAGCCATCTACCTGGAAGTTATTAAACAAGAATTTGCTCATCTGGCAGGTATAATTATGTAGTAATAGTTGAGAAAACAAGCAATATTTTGTGATTATTTGGTACCAAGCTCTGCCTTAGGTACTGAAGCAGATCAGAAGAGTGATGAGTCACCGTGAGACTTTAGGGATGTTGCCTCCTGTGCAAAACCTGATAGTCATATTTTGGACCAGAAAGAATTTTTCTCTTGGTATGTTGCCTGGCATGTGATCATGAGGTAATACTTGCTTTGAAGTAAAGAGGAGGAGAATTTCCTAAAATAAGGTAAACTGTTCTGAAATGCCCAATTCCAATGATGGAGAGGCACAGAGAACAGTTTTGGGATCCTGGGTCTCCTCCCAGGTAATCCAGTACCAATAATAAGGCCCTATCCCAACTTCCACATGCTCTGCTGCACCGCATATGATATGAATGATAAAGTTATCATTTAAATGGCTTTTAACCTGGGATACACATATGCAGTGTTCTAGCAAAGAGATTCCTGCTTCCATATAAGACTATGAAAAGAGGTTAAAACTAAAGATGTCCCTTACTCCTTTACATAGAAAGAAATGCTACAAATTCAGTCTCTGACACAGACACACTGTGTTCAAAGAGATCTTTAAATTTCTTCAGAACAAATGCAGTGGTGTCCTAACTCTTTGACTGATCCTTATCTTTCCTGTTTTAACCCATTGCCTGGGAGTTCAGTACAGAGTACTCCCTACAATAATATTTTCTCTTCTGTTCTATAATTCCCATTTATTATTTTTAGAAAACACACTTTTAATCACCAGAAAGAGCTGTCATTTCTTGTGCTACTTCTGCCCAAGTTGCAAGTACTTCTCAGGGCTGTGGGGGTATCAATCACAGATGCTTATGTACAAAGTAAGGAGCAGGACCCTAGATTCGAGCTCTCTGCAGAGAAGATATATTGAATTCTTAAGGAAAATAAAATCTTACCTATGAGTCAAGCAGAGAGACAGTGTTGCAAGAAGAATGTTTGTCAGAAGGCTAAATATTGCAGTCATTAGGCTGATTAAAAGAGTGTCTGAAGTCAATGGGGATTTAACCTGTGTCTGAAACCACAAATACAAGGTTTAGAGATGCTTATCACCAACAGCCAACATTGATTTCCATTGGAGTCCAGAAGGCTCAGTACTTTATAAAAATCAGACTTCATATTTTATCAAGGTTTTGTTACTGTTAATAAGTTCTTAAAAAAGCTTTATTATCTGCTCTTTTTAAGAGCACTCATTATCTACCTGCTTTGGGATATCTCTGATCTACACACTTGACCAACAGCATCTAATAAATGCAAAATTATGTTTTCTCTAGATCAATACCTGTTAAACGTTTATGAGAGTTCACCCAGTACAGCATCTGCTACAATTACACTCCAGGCAACTTTCACTCAGAGTGCCAGGGTTTCAGAGAAACCTGTAGGAGCTGGACTTTGATGATTCTTGTGGGTCCCTTCCAACTCAGAAGATTCTGTGATTCTGTATTACCAAAAATATCCTCAGAAAGTCTTCGGCACTAACACAGTCCAACAGAGAACACAAACAGGCTTATTCCTTCCTAGGGTTTTATCAGTAAGTCAGAACCTTATACAACACAAACTTCAGCACAAGCTTCCTCTCCAAGTTTCTGAGTCATTAGGATTTGTTGCTCCTGCCACAAATTCTTTTCTGAAGTAAAAGGCTTCTGTTCCATTCACATAGCACTTCAACTCAACGGGACCCACAGGGGATCAACCTGTCAGCAACAACTCTGTGTCTGGGTGCAGGGTTTAGCTCCTGTCCCTAGACTAACTCAGCAAAGTCACTCTGAAGGCAGGGAGAGGTCAGGGCCTGCCAACCATGTACAGGCAGCTGAGCTACAAACGACCTGGACCAATCCTGCTGGGCAGAAGCAGCAAGACATCATGGCAGCTCCACTACTCAGAAGCATCACAAGTTCTATGTAATTTCTTGGTGGTTTGCAAAGTACAGACAATTGGAGATGGGTGTGAGAACAAAAATCATAGGTGACTAACAAAAGAAAGGTGCTTTACTTATTCCATTACACCCTATGCTACTGAAAATAAAAAGTGTAGATTTTAAATAAATTGCTCTGTGCCATATAAAAAATGAAAATCATGTGATCTTTAACCACATCATTTCAATTTCTCTGGAAAAGCAGAAGAGCATAAACTCACTTAGTCTGCTATATCTAAAGAACTGCTTTTAAAATGGAACCATCGTCTCTAAACTAGTAATGATAATAAGCCTAAAGAACTACTATGGCCTTTAAGCAAACTATTTTTATGCATTTTATGGAGTAATGGAGAATTAGCAAAATTCTAGACCATTTTCATCAGTGCTGAAAAAGGTATCCATTAAAAATGTGCTAATTCAGCCATTCAGCCAAAAACATGAGAGAAGCTACAGCCCAGCACCTGTAGGCCATAAGAGGAGAGTGGGTGGGAGAGGGAGAAGAAGCCGCCCCAGATGATAGCTGCTTCCAAGTTAAAGTAGGAGTTGTGTTGGAACCAATGCAGATGTGTGGCACCTCTTCCTCCTACACAACCCATATCCAGGTTTTAGTAGGTTTCTGTGACCTTTTCCAGTGCCACAGATCATTTATATAGCAAAAAGAAACAAAAGCTGAGGTAGTTCCCCAAAATCTGTACTTTGGCCAAACTATGTTGACAGGGAATAATATGTTCAGATATAAACCCTTGCCAAAGTAGAAAGCTATGTGCCCAAATTGGACTGAAGATCAGACTAACATCATTAAGGCTTTTGAGTGATGTAGTAGGTACATCACAATGTAGGTT
This sequence comes from Empidonax traillii, assembly GCF_003031625.1. Lineage (NCBI taxonomy): Eukaryota > Metazoa > Chordata > Aves > Passeriformes > Tyrannidae > Empidonax > Empidonax traillii. The sequence goes on from NW_020955532.1 coordinate 123,713, forward strand.
TTACCACCTATTCTCAATGGCATGGGTGAGACAAACCCAACAAAGCTTTTTAACAACCTTCATGGGATATATTCGGGTCTAATGCATGTCTGCTCAAAAGACAGGGGCAATATCACCAAATCTCCCCTTACATGGGGAGGAAGCACCACGTGAGGACATGATGTGTGCAGCTGTAATCAATCACGACCTCTAACATTCCCTCTAAAAGAGTCTCTCACTTCAATCATCACTTCCCAGTTACATTGCTCATATTTCAGCAAGTCCAGAAAATTATTTAAGAAAAAATAGCAGAAATCATGCAATTACCAAAAAAGTCAGGAATATGTGAAAGCTGCTTTATCATGGCTATAAAGCCTGGGTGCCTCAGAACACATACAGGTACATCCAAAAGGACTGTATGGCATGCCAAAAGCCAAAAGGCAGCAAGTGGCACAGCATCTGATTTCATTGCTACAGGATACTGAAAATATTGTAATGTGTGCATTAATAATTAATTTTGCATTGTAAAAGCAATTTTACTGTAAAACAGAGATGTGTGACTATTACTGGAGCCTGCAGGGAAACAAATATAAGTGTCCTTCCCCAGACCTCTCATCATCCAAAGACTGGATTGGGAACATGATCCAGGACTGCTGACACCTTTTTCTGCTGCTGTCACTAGATCACATTACCACAAGCAGAAAGTCCTCTGAGTGTTAGAGGTCATCTTCTGTAGAAGCAGGAAAATGGAGAGCCTGCTAGATGCAAGGAGAGGAGTGAAGCGTGGCTAGGACAGCACAGCAAAGCTTCCCTGAAAAGGCAAGCTGACTTCTCTCCAGAAATAGACACGGTGAGCACGAAGGACACAAGAGTTATTGAAGGTAAAAGTAAACTCTGGAACAAGAACTGACAATAAGCCATTTTAAAATGTTCATGAATAAATTTACACTGGCAATGAGAGGGAACATCATTTACATCCTTATTTGGAAGTGGGAGGATAAAGACAAGGGAGGAGGGGAGAAAGATGAAGAAACCCATACCTTTCATGATTCAAAGACAAAACTTAAAAAAAGAAAAATATTTCTAGGAGATGGCTCTGGCTTAGCAAATAACTGCTCTACATTAACCAGACAATGTATTTCTGTTCTATGTTGCTGTGCTGTTGAAGAATTATTATCAAAATGCAGAGATGTCCTTCACTTTCTACTTCTCTTTTCTTTATTCCTTTATTTATTGTTCCTTCCTATGTTTTCTCACACCCATTACAAGTGCCAGGAGGTTCAAAGCCCTGGCAGGTTTGCTGCCACTTGGTCCCATCTCACATGTTATTTGTACAGAGACTAATGCATTACTTGGAACAGCCATAGGCTTGAAAAGCTGGCAGTTGTTCAGAAACACCAAAAAAAAAAAGGCTTTCAGGTCCGAATCAACCCAGGCCCAAATTCCACATTGTACAAATGCTTGTGAATGGTGCTTTAATTTACCTCTAATTTGTGATAGCATCATTATCACATGGAGTTAGTGTGCTAATCACAAACGCCATCCCCCTTTCAGAGAAATCAAAACATAACTGGGTATATATCCATGTTTACATCGGTTGGGGTACAAAGAGCAATCTGCTGTAGAATTGGTTGTAACCACTAGACCAGCAGTGCAGAAAATGGGGGTTGCTGGACAAAATGACAGGCTCAAAATGCCAGTGGTCCTGGATGGTCAGTACCAATTAGAACAATTAAATTTAAGGTTTGCTTTTCAAAACTCAGATGGGTTTTCAAAGGCAGCAGGTTTAAAATACCAGTGGAGTGCCATATTATCTGTACCATACTGTTATTTTTAACCATCCATGGCTCCATCCTCCCACATTCACCTTCCTCCTGAGGCATCCATGCCTGTAGTCTCCCCACTGTAGTAATCCTAGAGTCTCCTATGATCTCCTAAGTCTGTTTTTTCTCAGATAAAGTGCTCTCTTTTTGCTCTTCTTTTGCCCTGCTGGTGCCTCTCCCAGCATGCTTCCTTCCCAGAGCTTATTAGTACCTCTGCTTTGAGAAACACATCTTTGTAGGTGACTGCTAAGTCCTCATCTGGAGTTGTGCCCCAGTCATGAAGCAGGTGCAATCAATAAGAAGGATGACTGGAGCTAGGCTGAGGACCCACAGTGCAGGAGAGGAGATAAAACGGGGTTAGTTCTGGCATGTGAGAAAGAGGAGGGGGTTACAGGAAGATTGAGCCAACTATAGCTTCTATATCTTCAAGGCACAACCACTGTTATCTGTGGTGCATTTTAAGACTTAAACATATCAAGAATAATACAAATAGGAAATAACCTATATTTATATTATACATGGTCAGACAGCTCATTCCTGACAGGATGCTCCCTGTCTCCTGTCTTGTAGCACCCCACTTGTTACTCTCAATTTCCAGGTTGCACAGAGGACCCAAAGAGGACTTCCCCATTTCTGCCAACATGGCAGCAGCTTCCTTTTATCTACCCTTCCTTAACTGACATCTGCCAATGGTTAACTTCAGTCCTTTTGGTTTTCCCCTTTCCTTCCCATTCCTTGATTCTACTTGCCTTTGTAACAGAGAAATGAGGAAACTCTTACCAAATGATTTCCCTGGCTCTCCTTCACACTAGGTGTTCTCCTGAAGTACTGAGCTCCACAGTAGTTCCTTCCTCTCCGCCCTTCCTCTAACTCATTTCAAGAATTTCTTCTGCAAAAAGTCCCATGCTTTTCTGCCTAAGCTTCCTTACACTTTGCAGGAGGAAGGGTAACTCATGTCCTCTTTGTAACTCCCAACAGCCTTTCAGGAGGTGCACTTTTTGTTCCTCCTATCCCTTCCTCCACTGCCTTCTATACATACTGTACCCATTATATTGCCATCTCTGTGTTTTTTTCTCATTCCTACCTTCCAGTCTTCTTTCACGTAATTTTTTCTGCTTGACAAATATCAGTCTACTACAGATGATCTTTCTGCCCACAAGAGACAGAGTCACACAGATTATACAAACAGGTTATAAGGAGAGATTTTATGTGCCCAAAGCATGTCTAGTTTTTCTGACTATGTCTAATATAAGCAAAACTTTACCCTCTTCATGGCTAAATCCTGATCATGGCTAAAACCCCACAGTTTGCTCCTCAACACACACCATCTGAAATGATTACCTGGGGGATAGTCCTCTACCTTCAGGCTGAGGATCTCAACTCTCCAGGTGCCACACCTCCTGTCAGAGATGTGTTCTCTGCAAATGGAAACTCTTTCCTGAGAGTGGGGGTAAAGGCTATTTTTAAACAAATAACACAGAGAACCTTACTGCAATGGACCACCTATATACTCTAGTAAATTCAGGAAAAAACTTCACCCTATGTTTTAAGGCTGGTTTGAAAGGTAAAGAATCCTGACTTCAATAGGCTGAAATAATATGACAAGGGTGGTGATTAACTCTCACCACAAAGGAAAATGTTGAGTTGATGTAGGTGGCATATAAAACTCCCCACTCTCTTTATGAGTCAGGTAAGCTGCTAGAAAGCAGAGGTGGAGTCTGTGGGATAGAGCTGTTTTCATTCCAGGCAGTCAGTAGTATGCTCTTTGAATGACAAAAAAAAAAAAGAAAAAAAGTTTAATTATTAAATGATTTATTTAAAAGGAAGACTCTTATTTAAATAGCAAAATTTAACATTTGCCCTTGATCCCCAATGATGGTGTTTGTTGTCAGTGATAGTCAAGGGTAATAATTACTAAACTACTCCACCCCCCGCCCTCTGAGGTTAATGTAGTATTTTTGGTTTATGCATCTATTCTTCCATCTCCCACCCAATGCATATGATCCTGCAGTCACAGCTCTCTCCTCTCCTCTCCCTTTGGCTCCAAAGAAAGGGGAAGCTTGACAAGCCAAGATCCCAGTCTCACCCCATACAGAGCCCTTTTCAGAGACAAAACTTAGAACTGATAAGGAGAAAGCATTTCTCTCCAATAACTGCAGAAAAGTGGCTTAACGACTGTATAAACCTAAACAATTAGGTAAAAAAAAAAAACCACATTTAGTGAGGTCTTATTTTGTGTCAGTCCAGGATCTAAGGGATAATTCAAAGAGATGGTAGTGTCCCTTATCTAATATTATAATCTTTTCATTAAAAAAAACCTGAAATTGAGAAATGTAAAGAAAATGTCATTAGGTCCTTGAATTCAAAGGACTTGTAGTCCTCCTCTGGTATTGTCAGTCAGAGCACAACAACTGCTCTGTTCACAGTGCAGCCTGAGCAAGATGCTTTCCTAAGTACACTTCTGAATTTAGGAACATTTCCCACAGACTTAATTCTTCAGTCTACTCAATATATATGTTGGTGATGGGCAGGAGCAGTGTATTTCAGGTACTGAGGACAGGATGCAACAGGATCAAACCATCAGCATGAGTAATTCCTTTGTTTCAGCTGGAGAATGGAAGACATGGAATAGAGTACAGGTATATGTGTACACATATATATGTAATATATTACTATAAATATTTATTACATTATTTTTTTACATATATATGTAAATCTAAGGGATGAAAAGGACAATAACAAAAGGAACAGCTTGGAGAGAAAAATGTCAAGAGGAAGGTAGAGTAAGAGTGGATGGAAGTGGGATGTCAGAAAGGAGACAGCAGGAGAGGATATAAAAAGAAAGACAGAAAGAGGGGGGGGGGGAAAGATGTAAGAAGGAGAAGATATACGAAAGAGGAAAAAAATGAGAGAAAAGCCAGAGTGGACAAAAGCAGAGAGAGGGGGAAGGTAAAGTAACCAGTGCAATGTTTGGCAAGGCAGAAATATTGAAGCATATAAGGCAGAGAAACTCGGAGGGTCATAAGAAGAAAAAAAAGGCTGCACAGTAGAGAAGATGTGAAATAAGCAGTAGAAAAAACATCACCTGCTGGTACAGCACTTCTGAGAGTCACGGGTGAGAAGTGCTGCTGTCCCAACAAGGGACAGAGCCAAACCCTAGGAAGTGACAGGCTAAACCCAAGGAGAACAAAGGATGAGGCTGGGAGAAGACAAATGATACCCTTGTACTAGGTTGCTGCCTTTTGTCTGAAATAGAAATCACAAAGGTCATTGAAATGGCTGCTTAAGTCTTACATCTGATACTTTTAAGACTCTTATTTTTTCCCGAATACAACAATTCTTCCCCCTTTTCTCTCGACATTGAATTAAATTAATTACTATACACTCCACAGTTACACCTCCCAGCCAGAGAAGAAAACCTCAGTCACCATCATGCTTAAAGCAGACTTGCTCTCTGGCTCCCTTTGCCTATAAAGGTTTCTGTAGAAATCTTTCAGTAGACAAAGCTAGATTTCCAGCAGCTCCAAAATCACCATGATGGAGTCGGCTATCATTAGCAAGATGAGGAAAGAAAGAGGAAGCAAACAGGGGTGTGCACTCAGGGAAAAAGCTTTTTTGTTTTTATAATTAGGAAATCTTACCAGAATAGAGGGAAACAAATTGCTGCTGGTATATAATCTGTCACTCCTTTGCACATCAAATAATAGGAACAACAGGGATTGTGTGGGAAGTACATTCATATTATCAAATTCTTTCTGATATTAACATGTTCAATGTAATGAAAAGGTAATTAGGAAAATAATATACTGTAACACAAATACTGTAGAGGCTATAAAGTAAAAAACCCATGAAAATCAGTGTTTCCAGGGCAGCTCCAGTCTGAGAAACCAGAGCTTTATTAGTAGTAACAGGAGCAACATATGGAGATGAATGAATGAAACTATGTTTGTAAATGTGATAAGCAATTGCACACTCTCACTTGGCTTTCCTTTTTCACAATCTGACTCAGCCTCCCCACTCCCCCATCTTTTGATTCATGAATTCTTGATCTCAAAAAATAAAGATTTACAAAGGCAGCACACAAAGGGCATGAGATGATGTGAAATATGAGGACACTGGTGAGCACAAAATGTCACCACCCTGCAAATAGACGAATCTGCTAGAGGTAAGCAGCAGAGTCAGGGCCACCCTCTCCAGGGGCTCACTGGAGGATGCCATGCAGCAAACCACAGCTCATCTCCATTGCGCTAGAGGAGCACGCTGAGGTAGACAAATATATTACAAAATTGTATATTGTATAATATTGCTTATGCTGCTCAGCAGCCACTCCGTGAGGCAGCCCCTCCAGCACTGAACCCAGAAGACTGGACGTGAGAGGAATGAGAAATAAAAGGGTTTCTTACGGCATATACTCCCTGTATTTCTTAAGCTATAAAAAAGAGATCAAGGGTTAATGACAAGCAGTACAAAACACAACAAACAGTGCATGAGCAGTGGTGTACAGCCCTATATGCTTACTAAATAATTAACAAGCACACGTAGTGTTGACCCAGGAGGGTCTGTACATAGGATGATCCCTTCCTTCCCTGGGGGCCAGAGCTCCTCAGCGTGTGTGCATTCAAGCCGCAGACGGCCAGCCCAGACCGTGGGCACCACTGGCTCACTGTAACCGGTGCCAGAGCGGCCCAGGGTTGGTGCCCGGGCTGGGCTGGGCTGGGCTGCAGCCCCAGCCCTGCCACCGCCGTGCCCCGGCTCGGGAACGGGCTTCGCCTTCAGACCCTGTTTCACCGGAGCGCAGCGAGCTCCGGCCATACGATTCCTAGGCTCGCAGCAAAGCAGCGGTAAGGCTGACACCTTGTCCGTGCACTTGCTAAGTGCGGAGCACGACGGAGCCCCTGACCCTGCGGTACTCAGGGTCCGGCACACGGCGGGGCAGCGCTGTCCGCACACCGCATCGCAGCACAGCAGCTCGCATGCTCGGGCAGCACAGCCCCGCTGCGGTCACTGCGGTGCCCGCTGCTGCCGCACCGCAGGCGGCCAGCGCAGTGGGGAGGGTCTTGCCTGCTGGGCGTCTGGACTCCTCCGCAGGCGAGCTCCGGGCAGGTGCGCACCGGGCGCGGCGCGGGGCTGCGGGACCGCTCGCTGCCGCTCCGCGCAGAGCCGGCGGGCGCCGCGCCGGGCGGGCCGCGGCACCGGGGACCCGCCTCCACCGCCGGTCTCCACCAGGCTGCGACCGGGTAGACGCCTCGCTCTGCGCTGCCGCTGCTGCGGGCCGGGCCGGGCCGCGCCGCACCGCCCCCTGCCCGCCCGCCCGCGGCCCCGCCCGCCCCCGCCTCTGCGGGCTCCCGCCGCGAGGCCGCCGGGGGCGGGGCGGGCGCGCGGCGCGGCCCCGGCGAGCGGCTCGGGCGCTGCGGCGTCGGCTGCGCGGGCGCTCGGAACGGCGGCGGCGGCGCGGACCGGCACCTGCTGCTGCCGCCTCCCCGCAGCGGCGCCGCGCTTTGTTCGGGCGGAGCGGAGCGGGGGCGTCCGGCTCCGGCCCCGGCCCCGGCCCCAGCCCCGGCGGTGCGCGGCCCGGCCCGGGCCGGCCCGGATCAGCGACCGGCGGCTCTCGGGGCGTCGCCTGGCTCCGGCGGCCTGGGCACGGCGGGGAGCGTGAATGAGAGTTTGCTCCGATTTCCGAGCAGGGTGAGTGCCGCACCGGCCGTCTCGGGGGAATAACAATAATTATAAAAAAATTAATAATAACGGTAATAGTAATTTTTTTTTTTTTTTGCTTGTTCGTTCCTTTCTGTACCAGCCGGGCACAGGTCCCCGGGTGGGCAGCGGGACCTGCTGGGGGGCGGACGCTCCCCCTCGCTCCGAGGCAGGGCTGCTGCGGGTCGCAGTGCCTCTGGTGGCTCCCGGACCCGGTCCCTCGGGAGGGGTTGCTGTTCGTTGGTCTTTCGTTTGCCTTTTGTTCGGCTCTCCCGGGTCCGGCGGGGAAGGGGCGGACCGGGGCGCTGCGGGGGAGCCACCAGAGGTGTCGGCCGGTGGCCCAGCTCTCCGGGCCTTTGCGGGAGACAGGAGATTGTCCCCGTGCGCACAGGGAGCGTCCGGCTGCCCCTCTCCCTGTTTCCTGGGCGGAGGAGGGGCCCTGCTCTCCTCCCCGCGCCCCTCCGGCGCGGAGCAGCTGCCCTGGGCTGCGGGGACAGGCGGTGGCATCGCCGCCACCGGCTGGGAGCCACTGGCTGTAGTAAACACAGCGCATGGGGCGGCGGAGAACCTGGTAAAGGTCACATCCCTGTGTGCACGCGCAGCCCGTCCCAGCTGGCCTCGTAGTTGTTGTCTTGGGGACCGTGTGGTGGCTGCTAGTCCCTGTCCCCGCCGTGCCTCGCCGCTGGCTCTGGGCACGGCGGTGTTTCCTATGGCTGCGTGCGGGGATCTCCCTTGGCGAGGGGGAAGCGGTGCAAGCTGTGTCGTCCCCTCCTGTACCTTCTGCCGCTCCCGGCCAGGTTGGCGCTGAGTGGCATCCTATTTGGCATCCCATTTGGCAGTAAGAGCTGGGAACGCAGGTTATGTTGTGGGGTTTGCTTCATGAGTGGTAGCTGAGCCTAGCTGAGTTAGGGGCTAGCCACATGTTAAATAGCAGCCGGGTATGTACTGATCCCTTAGAGCATGCAGTATCTGGATGCATCTTAATGTGGAGCAAATGAGGCACGGGAGTGTTGGATGAGTAGGACCAGAGAAATGCAGCTGGAGAGTTTACTTTCAAGGAGACTGAGAGGATGGCAGAGCCGTGGTAAACGGCTGTTAGACAGTTAGGTCGATAGGTGTGCACTTATTTTGTGGACCTCCTCCATGCTTCTATGGCTCGTTGCTGAGCTTAAAAGCACGTATGGGGCGAATGGGAAATGACAACTTCTTGTCACGTTTTTGTGTTGTGCTTCATTGCTGCAGCGTTTCAGATTGAATAGATGTGGTACTGTTAAGCTTGTGTGGATGTGGAATGAATGATGGACAAGTTCTTGGGTATCACATTTCCAGTGGCGGTTGAGATGTGGGTGAGGAGAGGAAATATTTAATAAAGTAGGGCTCCCAGGTCCCTGTGCTCTGGCAGCATCCTGTCAGCTTTTAACATATGATAAATAGTTTCATTCCTCAGAATTAGAAACGTTGTTTAACTTTTAATTTTTTTAATGCCATATTTAGTTATCAAATACCATATCTAGTTATTCAGAAAGGGAGGGCTTTTTTTAGTCCTAGTCTGTGTTCTGCTGAAGCTGACATTTAAGGTATTAGCTTTGAAATGGATAAAGTATAAAATTGGTTGTCTTATGACACCAAATTGTGCAAAGTTCCAAGAAAGTCCAAGTTATGTTTCACTGTTTTTCTTGTGGTGGCCACAAGAATTTTTGGTTCATCCCTCTGCCCTAATAAAGGCAATTTTGGACTGAGATGCCAGACTGAAGATGAACCATGTCATGCTTCCTGGTCTGCAGGTTAGCACTTGGAGCTGGTTTTGTCCTGTAGCTGGTTTTGTCCAGTAGTAGGTGGGACTAACCTGTGCTACAGTATCAGATTGATGGGTTTAGTTTATTTTTTTCTCGTTTAACTGTGGCACTGATGAGACCTGATCTGCTCAGCATGTCCTTGGTCAGGAGTTGGCTGTCAAGCGGCGTGGGGTAGCCTGCTGTTGTTTGGCTGTGTATGTGCCACTCCTTGGCATGGTATGGCTTCTGCTCCGGGTGAAGGCATCAGTCAGGCTTTGACCTCCTGCCTGATGCCTTGCGAGCATCATCGCTGTGGCCTGGTGACCTGACGTCAGTGCCTGCAGGGGCGGGAGGAATTAAGGGCAGCAGCTGGGAAAAGCCTGTCCTGGCTTTGCTTTTCTGTGGGACGTGGTTTCAGAGAGATTGGTAGAAGGGAGTTCACAATTGAGGAGGCAAAATCAGGGGGCTGACTGGCAGCCCTGCTGTCTTCCTGGCTGGAAACTGCTTCCTGGTGGTAGCAGATAACGGATGCAGAAGGTATTCCCTGGTCCTATGCCTTCTCTTCCTGGTATGTGATATTCAAAGCTTATAGGAACAGAAGTTCATTATTAGAGTGAATGGCTGAGGCAATATTGCATACCAAAGAAATTCAATATTGTTTGAAACTTGGGAAGAAAACCTCAACTGGATTATTTTATTTTGGTAACGGAACCTTTGCAGTTCTGTTTGCAGTGTCTGAGAAGTGATCAGTGCTGCTGTTGAAGGTGGGGTATACGTCTGGGGTATGAAACATTGTGGATACATGTGATACTGCATAGTCTTCAGCATCATTCTGATACTGGAGTATTCAATCTTTAATAAGGTGACTTCAAATCTAGGGAGAAGCATTGACTGTTTAACCCAGAAAGCAATGACAGATCTGTTGGAAGAATAACAAGGACTCCTTTTCTCCTCATTTTGTCTGCTGAAAAGTCATGTTTTGTATTTTGGCTGCATTACCACCAAATCCATAGGGATTCTTGAAGATAAGAGTCTGTGTTTTGTGTAACATATGGTCCCATTAACAGTTTTACAGGGAATTTTTTTTTTTTTATTAAAAGAGTAATAGATCACATTTCCTGATGTTTTGTTTTTTATTCACAGGTCTGGATAATAAATACTGTTCAGAAATGCTTGAGTCAAGGGCCGCATACCTCACTGAATTTTTTGGGTTGAAGCTATTTAGCTGTTCAGTGGCTGGTCACGGTCTCTTCTTCCCTCTCCTTACCCCCAGTATTTATCAGGCTTAGCAGTGATACCCTCTAATTTTGAAGTCTCCAAAGCCCTAGCTATTACCAAAATACTCCAGTATTATGTGCAGAGGATTCTGCCATCTCAAATTGAAACTCTCTTGTCCAAACCTGACTGTGTCAGGCCCAAATAAAGTACACAATTTTCTACCTTTATGCTGTACACTGTTTCTATTTCTTTCCTACATAGACTTTTCTCAGCTAAGTAATATCTGCATGGCAGCATCCATGCTGGGAGGAGAGATCACTTTCTCTAATGGGTTATTTTTATGACACAGAGTTTGATCAGAGGGAAAGCTTTTGACAGCAAGTGCTTAATCAGGGTCTTTCAAAACAGATTCTCTCTCTGCCCTCTGCCCTTAACCTGGCTGGCTAGTCCATGAATTAATGTGTGCACAGAAATATAGATGTCAGATGTAGTGGATCAGCTGTAGTGTTGGGTGCTTTGTGGTTTTATGTGTTTTGGTCTTTCAAGTTTCTGAACAAATGCAGGTTTTCTCTTTGCATCTTTTGGCCGTTTGCATTGCTATGGGGAACACACACAAAACAAAGAAGTTAGGCATTTTCCTTGGAGCTCAGGGTTTACTAAAACAGTTCATTGGTGAACTCATCTTGAAATTTAATGAATTAGTGTTGCTTTTTGTTATGACATAAGAAAATGAAGGAGTCTTTGAAGCTACTTCAGACTTCATAAATATTAACAGGCTTTGCAGTCTTCTCAGAGAGTAAGTTCTGGATGTTTTTTCTTCACCTTAGTAGTACGTTTTTGTTTGCACAGTAAATCTTCTTGCCTTGACTAAACTGAAAGAGCAGTTATCAGATGCAAACCCAGAAATACTGCATTTGTGGCTGCGAGTGCTCTTGCTGGTTTTACCCTTTTCTCTTTACCACCCAATCCTTTCTCCTGGTGAATGCACTGATAGCCATAAATTTAATTCCGTGGCTTATAAAACCAGACTGTCAGAGGTGCTTCAGTGATTGAAAATGCAGGTTTTTTGCTTCTGAGAATCATGGAAGGTAAAGATTCCCAACTTCTTCAGTTGCATTTGAAAAATCCTTTCTATTTGCTTCTTGGGTCTCCATATGTGTTTAATATTTGCCTGTGTTAATGAGGGAAAAAACCTCACTGGTAGTATTTTCTAAGGGAGCCCCCGGTGGTCTAGGGGAAATGACACTGCACTGTCACTGCAGAGACCCGGGTTCGATTCCCGGTCGGGGCCACTCCCCGGGCAGATGGAGCTCGTCAGCCCTGTAAGGCAATCCATCTACGTCCTGAGGACCTCGCTGCCACCGTCCAAGCTCGCTTGGCCCCGGCAGATGAACCTCAGGATTAAAGGGTGGGCTCAGTTCTGCGCACACTGTGTCTCACCTAAAAAATCCAATGCGCAGGCTGGAAGGTGGAAAGACCTTCCCCGGTTCTTCGTTCGTGAAGAGACTGGCCATTATCATTATACATTAGTATTTTCTAAACATGTCTTGAGAATACCTAAAGTTGTCTCTAAGTTTAAAAGCTATATCTGCATCTTTGTAGAAACTGAAATTCCATTTAGTTGCAAATCCCATGTTAATGCAGAAAGTTTTTTGTGGCAGTCCGTGAAGAACACTTGACCTGTTCTGGATACATATTAGGACAGGAAGTTTGATGCATTTTTTTTTTTTTTTAAAACTTGTTCTAGGTCTCTCATCAGTAGCTGAAGAGAACTGAAGTTTATCTCACAGAATCACAGAATGGTTGAGGTTGGAAGGGACCTTTGAAGGTACCTGTCCATGCCCCTGCTTAAGCTGGGCCACCTAAAGCAGGTTGCCTGGGGAGAAGTCCAGATGGCTTTTGAGTATCTCCAAGGATGGAGACTCCACAACCTCCCTGGGCAGCCTTTGCCAGTCTCAGTCACCTCTACAGTGAAAAAGTGTTTCCTGATGTTCATAGAGAACTTCCCGTGCTTCACTTTGTGCCTGTTACCTCTGCTACTGAAACTGGGCATCACTGAGAAGAGCCCGACTCTGTCCTTTCTGCACCCTCCCTTCAGGCATTTACATACGGTTATAAGATTCTCCCCTTTAGCCTTCTGTTCTCCAGGCTGAACTGCCCCAGTTCTCTCAGCCTCTCCTCACAGGAGAGATGCTCTGACCCCTTTGCTAGATTGTCTCCAGTATGTCCATGTATGTCTTGTAGTGGGGGCCCCAGAATTGGACACATTACTCCAGCTGTGGCATTGCATTTCTCAGTATGCTTTAAAAGTAAGAAACTTCTAAAGTAAATTGTATGTATGTTTTTTTAGGATGCAGGTCCAAGAGGTCGCTTTGGTGCTGTAAATCACCGATGCAGCTTCTCTGAGTACTTTTGCTCTTCCACAGGAGCTGATGTTCCTTGTTTAAAAGCCACAAACACTTCAGTGTTTTCCTGATCCCATCAGTACAGGCTTTGACAACTCTTTTGACCTGTGATTAAGGGATTTGTGACTAGGTTTTCTGGCTGTACATGCCTAATAAGCGTAATCATTGGATGCTGAGTCACATGGGATGTTTCTGCTGTGTGTTGACACAGACTGCTGTCTGAAACAGAGCTCCTTGCAGCTTACAATGAATGCTTGCTTACATTTGTGAGGGCACATTCTTGCTGTGGGCTGGTTTGGTTTCTCCAGCAGCCTTCCACTGGGGCCGACCATTGGATCCTGTGCACTCCATTGGGGCCGACCAGCCTGCTCCGTGGGCACTTTATGCGTTACTGTGTTTCCCTTGTGACGTCCCTGAAGGTGAGCATCTGTCTGTAGACTAAACTGAGTGACGTTTCGATGCTTCCTTGTTTTTAGCACATCTGTGTCATATGCATATATGGGTAATTCTGTAGTTAATTTACGAATTCTGTAGTAGAATTCGTAAACAGGGGTTTTACTTTTAGTTCAACATTTTCACATGCAGAATAAAGCTGTTAGTGTAATGCTGCTAACACTGGTCATGGGAGGAAGGGAGGAGAAAAAGGAGAAAAAGAAAAAGGTATAAAGCACAAAATGTCACTTTATCCTTGGGTTTTGCATCAAACTGCGTGGCAGAGGACACTCTCATTTCTTGACCTTTGAGTGTCCCCTCCTGCACATGTAGGTATGTGTAATTGATTAGGACGTTTTTTGGAGGTTCTTAATGAAAATGGCAAAATTACGTGAAAAAAGCAGTTGGCAGTTGCTTGCCTTATCTATGTCCAAATACAGTGGTTAATAGACGCTTTTCAAATTTTCACAGTACCCCACAAGAGTAACTGCATAACATGAGAGGTCTATACTTACCTTAATTAGAAAGAACAAAACCATACACTCCATGCTGGCCTGATGTATGCAATTAGTGACTGAGTGCAATTAATTTCCAGCTGCTAAAACTGTTTTATCAGACCTCTCGACAGGACTATCAGCAGTTTGTATTAGTATCTGGCATTACTAATGCTTGGCATTTTACCATGTTGTAAAAGCCACTTGTTCCTTCAATATTCATTTCAGGTATCAGGTTACTTATGTACAGAACACATCAAATTCACTGGTTTGGAAATCAACTGATTCTCAGAGACTGAAAATTAGTACCAGGTTTTTCAATGAAGGATACACAAGCATATTTAGATGCTCAAAGGGCTTAATTCATAATGTGAAGTTTATTATTAGCTTAAATTTTGAAAAGTGGCTTCTTCAAGTTAGAAATGTGTTTAAAAAAGGGGACTCCTGAAGGGAATTTAAGCTTTAGAGGTATACTCAGAAAGAAGTCCTCCAGCCTTTCACCATGTATTTTACAACGTAAGGCTCCACATTCCTTTTGCGCTTGGGAAGTGATTTGCGTGTTTTGCTTTCCTTCTCTCTGGATCTCTTCTTTGCATTCCCAGGTGTGCACAGTAACTGTGCCCTAAAATAACTTGCTGCACTTCTCAAGGTTAACGGCATGTTGTAATTCCTGGGGAAGTGTAACAGGGCTGCAGAGAAGTGTGTGGATTTTTAACCATCAGCAGTTTTTAAATAGTGTCACAACCATAGGGATGGGGAAACATGAAACATCTGGAGAAGGATCTCTTAAAAAAAGTGGTTTGAAGGCCATGCATAGTCCGTACTGCTGCCTTATAAGCCTGATGAGGTTGAGATATCCTTTTTTCCATCTTGGTTTCGGTAGAGCCAGGTGATGTCTGTAGTTGTACAGCTTCAGGGCCCTGCCTAGTTATGTTAGTACTGATAAGGGTTTCTAAACCCTGTAATTTACTGTAATTTGCTCCATATCAGAGCCCAGGGAGCTGTATAGTTGTGTGCTTTGGGTACATACTGCTTCCCTAGACTCTTTTGTAGTAGTAGGACCACTCTTAGTAGTAGCTTTTGGACACTACCATTAATTACCAGGTTTTGGTCCAGGAGTAACATGTTTCCAGAAACTGGATGAGTTTATCCTTTCTGGGTTGTCTGGAGAGAGTGGCGTGTCCAGTTCAAGTCTTGGAGATCTGAGCAGTAGAGAAGAGACCAGTCTGAAAATATCTATGACTCCATTTTGGGAGTGAAGGTACTAGTAGCCTGGGCTCTGAGCATTTTGTAAGATGCACAACTATTGCAATAAGGTAAGATATTGCAACAGGAAAAAAATAGCACATTAAGCACCCAAAGATGAAATGCTCTCTGAAGTTCCTTGCAGTTACATGACCCTCAATGAATGTGACTTTGGCTACCTGATTCAGATCAAGCTGCAAGATGGTCTATAATCCATGATCCTATCTCTGAACTCATTTTTGTGTTAGAGGCTTACTTCATCTTTCCTCTTGATCACCTTTTCCCTTGTGAGACAGGGAGTAATGCTGAAGGAGTTGCCTGAATATATTATCCTTGAAGATCCTGGCTGCTTCCTCTTGCTGCATGCAGCTGAGAGGTTTGATTCCTAGCAGCTGCCATCCATCCTGTTTGTGTGGAGCAAAGGTAGCTGTGAAGTGTGGAACCTGAGAGAGCAAAATGTCCAAAGTATCCTCATGGAACTAATATTAGGGTGACTTTGGACATTGATCATCAGATAGTGAAAACTAGCTTTGTAGAGTACTAAATCTTGCATCACCCTGCAAGGATCATGTCACTGGAAGGAGTAGGAAAAGGTAGCATCTATATAAATACACTCTTAATGTGGTCAGACTTTTCAAAGCATTAAACCACTGGTAGGTGTTATTCCAGTTAGATTAACTTTATATGGTTTTGTACTTCTGCAATGCTTTTATTCAGGATCTTTACACTCCAAAAGGTATCTGCAGGTGTCTGAGATCACTTTTTGTATGAAAATGTAGTGTGGTTTGTTTTTTGTATAAAATCCTGCATGGTCTCAGCAGTTCTGTGAGATCATGTGAGATTGTGCAGTGAGAAATGTCCTTTCCAACAAGCCGTAAAAGTGTGGCTGGATATGTTGATCTTTAAGAGAACTGCCAGCTGCTAGAGTGTGCTGTGCTTGCAAGGTTTTCTTCAGATGTAAGAGCTTCCTGGAAACTTGCAGTAATTAAAACTAACGTCAAGAGTTTGGAAAACAGAAGTGAGGACTATGGTCTGTTCCAGATTATCTGGAGCTAGCTCTGTCCTGTTTAAGAGAGATGTTCTGAATACAAAAGCTTTTGATGCTAATGAAAGGGTGTCTTGGCCTTCCCTTCTGGGAGGAGTTGCTTATGGGGTTGCATTCAACAGCTCTTCTTTTTACTTTCAGTAATGGGAATAACCAGCCAAAAGTAGGATAGTTCTGACTTCTCCAGAAAACTGTAGTAGCAAAAATTTTTACAGCAAATACACTTTTTGTAAAGATACTTCTCTGTCTTTCCTGTTTCTTCCAGTGGCAACCATTCCCCAATTTGAGGGCTCTGCCAGCAAAGATTTCCGATAACGCTGGATCACTTATCCCTTTATGACAACACACTGAAATCAAATGAAGCACAAATACCATTTCTTGGAATATTTTACAGGAGGAATGTGGAGCTCACTTTGCTTAGCAGTTTGAATTTGCCCAGTGAAGCTCTCTGGCCTTCGCAGTCCTCTGTTTAAGCAGAGCAGGGACAGTAAATGCTTTTTGAACAAAAAACAATGTCCAGCAATTTTCAGCTCAGTTTTCCTGGTGGAATGCAAGCCTGGCTGTGTCCAGTGTCTGCTTCTGATTTCTCTTGAATGCATAAGGCTATCCTGGTTTGAGACTATGGGGTGTATTCAAAACTCATTGTATGTTTTGTTATCAATACTTTGAAATTGCATAAGTATTCTTTTGTTAAGCAATAAGCTTTAAGTATTAAGCTATTGCCTGTGACTCATTAGTCTGCTGTTGGTGACAATTTACTGTCTTTGTTAAATCATGGAAAATCTTTCCATGCAGTTTGTATTCCTGATTGTCTTAAGTAAAGTACATCTGTTTATTTTACCCTGAAGAAGGCTTTCTTCTCAGCTGGCCGAAAGTTCATCATATCTGAGAGCTAATATGAAAATACAGCAGACCTCACTCATTGAGCAAAGATGTCATATGTGTATTTAACTGCTGAACAATTGTGTTTGGTGAGTTTTTTGTAACACTACACGGACTGACAGAAAAAAGTGTCTGTTTGCTTTGTTTACTTTTTCTTCTCTTTTCTAAGGCTCCTGGAGAACCAAATGTTGGTAGTTATACAGACTGGGTGTTTTCCAGGGCTTTTTTAAAATTCATTTATTTAATTGCTATAAAGCTAATACTGCATTCTTGTAAAAGAAGAAAAGGCAGTTAAAGACATACATACTTAGAGGAAACACTGTGAAGCAGTTGGACCTTGAAGATGACTGTCTGACCACAGATTGCTCATTATCGGAAATGAGAGATGAGAAACTGTGTTTAGGAAGCAGATGCATGTCTGATGTTTTTGAATTGTGGAGGAACCACCAGACATTAGCTCTTGATGTAGATTAGCTACAGGCATGTAGATTTTCTTTCTTACAAGTTAATAATACTTTGAAATAACTTTTTTCTTTTTAAATAAAGACTAACTAGTAGATTCAACTTCTAAAGTAAAAGTTCTTTTGCAAAATGCAGTCATAACTAGCAGTTTGAATATTATAAAGTATGCATCCTTGTGTAAGAATGCCAGTATGAAGTGGTCTGACTTCTTCTGTAGCCTTGTTAACTATATACCAAATCCAAACCCTTTTTTTCCCATACATATGTGAGCTCATGGTCAATTTCCTTTGTGCTGATTATACACAAATCAGATCCAGCTTTCTGATCCCACTGTGATTGTGATTCCTCGGCACTCAGAAACCTTCCCACTTACTGGAAAACAGTCTTCTAGTTCAGAAAAACATGTTTTCGTGTCTCTAGGTTGTGTGGCTGCCTCTTCTGAAGGGAGAGGTTTTAGTAGGGAGTGGTTTTTATTCTGCTTGTTGCAATACATCTGTTCAAAAGCCTGATGCCCTTGTTATGCTGTGGTGCATCAGGGCTGAGTGTGGCAATTAGAAGCCAGTACAGTCCTTGATTAACTGCTGTTTAGTTTCTGAAGCTTTTGTATTGTCCAATAAATAGAAGGGCTTGGCAGGAATATCATTAGGAGAGGAACTGTCCCTTCATTGTGTATTTACAGCTTTTCTTGTCACCCAAAAGACAGCCTGTCCCTGCTTCTTGTCAACTTCCATGACTTCGGTCTTGCTTAGAACAGACTCCCATTTACAGCCATCCAAGTCCCTGCTCAACTTTAGTCAGCCTGCCTAGATCTGCAGCTGGGTGGAGGCCCCAGATGCCTACAACAGAGAAATCCAAAGATGTCCTCTTTCTTTTTTTTTTTTTTTTCCCTTCACCAAATTCGATGCTTTGTAGTTTGCTGTTGGGCACTTTTTGCTCTTGAAATCTCTGAAATATCACGGTATAATTTTTTCCTTTTTTTTTTTTTACCTTCTACACCAATTATGTAGACAAATCACAGGTTAGTGGGAGTTCAGTGCTAGTTGGTGGTTCCATCATATTCTACTGTCTTCAGTATGCTTCTGACATTAATGCAAGAGGTCTTGGAATTCCCAGTCTCCATGACTTTGAGAGACTTTATCTGTTAAAACATTTGTGTAGTGTAAACAAAAGGCTTGATATCCCAAACCAGAATTCGAGCCTGACTGGTAATTAACTTTTAGAATCGTTCTTGAAAAGTGAAATCTATGGTTTAGGTTTTAAAATTCTGAGATTTAAATATGTGAATATTATTGAAGTAATTGGGAATAAGTTAGAGCTGGAAGAAATCCTTGTTAACAAACTGACAGAAGTGCCAAAAATGTCACGCTCTGCCTTCATTTAGGGAGTTTTCAAGAGGTCTTTTGGATGCCTGTGAGTGGTCTCTGGGCTTCAGCTCGTGACGTGGCCCTCTCAGTGTTTCCATGAGGCACCACTGCCTTCTCTCTGGCTTTGACTTGGAAAAACACACCATTTATTAGGAGTGATTGGATGAAGAAAGGTGGGGTCTCTCCAGAAATCTCCTTTATGAACTTAGGAAGCTTTGAAATGGGCACAGCTGAAGTGGTTTTATGGTGGCAGGTGGGTGTGTGCAAGGACTAATGCTCCCTTCTCCTTCCTTCCCCATCTCAACCGTAACTGCTTGGAAAGATACACTGAGTGTACGTGGCTCTCTGCCTTAAAGTACTTTGACCTTTGGACCTTTACGGTTGCCAGCTGAAGTGTCAGCATGGCATAAATAAGTCAGCTCAAGTAGTGTAATTGTGGCACTCATCCCAGCCTTAGAGGCAGACGTAAATGCCATCCTGTAGCTGGCTCTTAAGATGTTTGGTCTGATTGAAATCATGACTGATACAATTTTCTTTCTTCTCCCTTGGTTTCTTCGCTTTGTTACTAAACTCTCTCCTGATATCTTTGTGCTAATTTAAATTTTGAGTCTGAATTCTCAGCTGTGTGCCAGGTTGCTATTTGCTGTCATTGGATTTGGATCATCTTAGCAGCCTGACAGGCTTCACGGTGTATTTATGACATTTTGAGACAAGAAAATACTTTTTTTGTTGTTATACAGCAGGCAAAAAAATATGGTAAATCAGAGTGCTTGTACAGGTTTAGTTAGTAAACCAAAGAGTTGATCCATGAAGTGCAAATACCATTGGATTCAGAGGTTACCCCATGTTTGAGGTAAAAAAAATCAAACTGGTAGAGTTGTGGTTGCTTTTTTTTTTTCCAAGTGTCCAGTACATTTTGTGTTGAAACATGGTGGAAACCTTAGTAATGTGGCTCTATCAAGAGCGTTGACTTTTCTTAGGAGAAATGCCACTTAAAACATGTCTGTACTCTGGTGATGATGACAACAGCAGGCTCCCCCTTGGCAGAGGACAGGAGCTGGGTTAGTTAATACCTCCTGCTTTCTGTAAAGAGTTGCTCTAAGATAATCTTGATCCAGTTGTTTCAAGCAGCTTCAGAAATGTAGTTGTTAACTTCTGTGTATAACTTTTGGTCATCTGCAATTATGAGGCAATGGGATATAACAAGCATTATTAAAATGTTAATTTTTCACAAATATGATCAAATTAATAAGAACTGGGCAAGCTTATGGTAATAGCCTCAGCTGTCTGGTTTACTTGTTAGGAAGAGGCTTTGTATCTTCCCTACAGATTTATGTAATGCATAATTTCTGTGTTTTCTTGAAATGATGGAATTTTTTCTTTAGTTTTCCTCAACTCTGTTCGTTCTCTAAGAAGACTCAAAATTGCTCATAGAACATGGATGCAAATCTCCGTGTCTCCTTCCCATTCCTCCATCAGCCATCCGTGCAGCCACATGTACTGAGCTGCTGAAGGTGGAGAGCTGAGTTGCCCTGTGTGTGTGTGATGAGTGGGTTACAATTCCTGGCCGGAGCTCACTTGCAGCAGTGTTCAGTATCTTGAGTCATGAGTTACTTTGATTTTGTTTACAAAATAAAATAGGTTTAGTAAACTAATAAAATATGGGAGAAAATACAAGAATGCATGGGAAACTTAACTAATGTTTCTTTGTTGGTTGTGTTTTTTTTTTTTAAATTGCCCTCCAAGTGTCTGACTCACAGGCTCCATCGTTCTTTCTGTGGTTATTCTGCTTCCTGACATGCAGTTGTCCCTGACTGTATCGGCTGGTGGGGTGAGGGGATGCACTCTGCTCAGCCTCACCTTCATACTTCTCCACCAGCTGCCTATTTTAACTGTAACTACTGCAAACCATGTACCGTGACCTTCTCCTGGACTGAACTAGTGTCTGTCTTCAGTTCTCTACTTAGAGCAGTTAGCAGTGTCACCAAAAGTGGCTTTTTTTACAGCAGTTGATGTACAGAGGTTATTGGGAAAGAGTGTGGAGGAGATGCCCACACTACACATGCTTCTTGGGAGAATCAGATTTAATAGCAAAGATTTCCACTGAGTTTTGCTCCAAAACATGTTAAAATCAACATGAGAGAGGAAAGATTTGCAGTTATGGAAGAATATCCAAGCAGTTTACTGAACAAGAGTTAATTTGCAGGATTGTGATTATATTCCTGAGGGCTTCTCCAGTTTCTCACAGGATTGTATCCTGTACTGCCTAATTGTATCCTCTACTGCCTAGTGTGGCTATATCAGCTTGAGAATTTTTTTGTTTTTATCTAGGATTACTATTGTAAGCATGGTGACAAAGAGCAGATATTCTGCCTACTGTGGGAATGATGCAGTTTGAAATGTGACAGTGTAGAGGTTTGCTCCTGTAAAGGAGATTACCTTGAACAGCAGGGCCTTTCAGTCCAGAGCCTGCCATTTCACTATGTTAATTATTCAAACAAGTAATTGCAGTTCAGATATCCAAACTGTCTTTCGGGTACAGTGATTTACTTCTCTTTATAGCAAATGTACCAACAGTGCAGTTGAACTTATGCAAAGGGATGCACTCTCAAGAAATGGAGGAGGGGTCTGCGATACTTGAAGGCCAAGTTTGGTGCTTGCCTGTGTCACGCAACTTCTGCTATTTCCAAACTCTTCTACGTGGAGTAAAATATCTCATCTTTTGACAGGCTGTGTGGGTGGGATGAAGGAGGCTTTTCCAGAGTGCTGCTTTCCGGCAGAGTTGCTGTTCATGTTTCTGTCAGTCTGGTGGGAACTTGACCTTGAGTTTTTTACTCTGTGATAAGATTTCAAGGAATAGTTTACATGGCTTTTACAAGCGGCTGTGTAGAACAGACAGTGCCAGAAATTAAGCTGATGCCTGAAGCCAGACTTACTATATGGAACTCTCTGTTTCTCTGTTACTCCTTCATTTAACTTACTCATATAACTCCCTCCTTTGTGTATAGTGTAGTGTCCTTTTATGCAGTATTTATGCAAGTTTTTACACAATATTTCGTGCCCCTTCATTTAGAAGTTGACATGATGAGTAATTATAACACTGTAAAATTGCATAATCCTCAGAGTGGCTTTTTTTTTCCCCTACCCTCTCTTCTGTGCCTGTAGCACCAACTTCAGAAGTATTTTCAGGTTTTTGTTGGGAGAAAGGGAGAAGGAACACAACGAGTAGCAGCTCTGCTTCTTGGATGGAAGTGTATGTGATTTGGGGATTATACACATTCTTTGTAAGCTCAAGGCCAGCGTATAGGAATTGTAATGGTGGCTGTAATTGGCATGTGATAGCTGTAACTTTGTAGTTCTTCACAGAACAGCAATGTTCAACTTATTTACCCATGAGGGGAGAAGTTAAAAACCTTTAATTGGTTAAAGTTATTTTTATAACTGCATGATAATTGGAGAGCTACTAGTGTTTGGTGAAATACTCAGTTCCTTCCCTCAGCCATGTCTGTCTTTGATTTTTGTAGTCAGTGTATCAGAAACACGTTTTTTTTGCAATATAGATATTTCATTACAATGCATATATAGCACAGGAGTTGTAGGTCTGTGGTCTTTGTCTGTTTGTAATTCCTGCTGTATGGTCTAGCCATAAGTGCAACTGTAATGCACAGGGAGCTTGGCACTGTGGCACATGGGAAGTGTTACTCAAATGTGCAAGGTTGCCTGTGTGAGGTCCAGATGTTGGTGAGGGCTTGGACAGGCTTCTCTTCAGCACTGGGTTGCGTGCTCTCAGCTGTGCTCAGTGGAGGTGCATGCACAGCAGAGATTTGTCAGGCTGCAGTCATTAATTGTGGCCCGTGTCCTGCTTCAAATGGATACCTCTTTGTTTATAAACACAACAAAAAGGAATTCATAGTCATTCTTCAAAACTGGGCCATGCAATATACCTTTATTCTGTTTTCAAAGGTTGCTGAGTGAGGTACAATCAGAGACCCTGAGCAGATGCCTGCTTCTGGGAGTCTTCTCACTGAAACGCCTGCTAGGTCCAAGCTATTCTTTATAGACCTTAGAAGGTTGTTCTCAAAGTGACTTTTTTCTAAACCTGAATTATGGCTCATCTCCACAGTGTCACTTTATCTTAGCAGTATGTCCATTCTCTGATTTATCTGTAGTTACCATTGGAAGATGATGAACGTGCAGTTGAAGTCATGAAAAACTCAGCATCAAACAGGTCTCAATAACTTGCCCTTTTTTTACTTGAAGGGATAGAATTAAAACTCTCTTGGGCTGGCAGGGCTCACACTTTCTAAACAGTTAGTGATTATCTTCTGTAATAAACCTATTAGTCTGAATAAGATGTTCCATGCCAGTATATGTTCTTCTGACTTTAAATATTTATTTTAAAGTAGGTTGTAAAAGGCCATTTTTATTCTGAGTGCTTTGTCAAGCTAGGCTTCCTGCATTTTCTATTTGAACAGTGGAAGACAGATAAATACAACGATAGCCTAATTTTCACAGAATCAACTAGGTCGGAAAAGAC
The DNA here is from genome assembly GCF_003031625.1 of Empidonax traillii. Classification (NCBI taxonomy): domain Eukaryota; kingdom Metazoa; phylum Chordata; class Aves; order Passeriformes; family Tyrannidae; genus Empidonax; species Empidonax traillii. The sequence goes on from NW_020955532.1 coordinate 147,068, forward strand.
CTCTGAGATCATCTCACCCTCTGTTAGTTGTGTCCTGTCCTTCTCTCCCATCTGTCACACCTTTGTCTCTGTTTTTATAGAATTGTGGTGTTTGCTTAGGGCAGCACTTCCTCTGTGCCCTGGCTTTTTACCTGTTTGAAGCCCATCCAGACCTGAGATGCCCGAACCTTTTTGCGTGTGGAGGCTCTTGCTGAGCTAGCGATGTTCATCTTCCTGTCTTCATCCTCAGCTCTACCCTGACTAGTAGACAAAGTTCAGAGCAAGGAAACAAAAAAAAAACCTTTTGTCAATGACAAACTGTGACAAACTCTTCCCCTGTCCTTCAGAGTAGGGACTGAAGTTGTGGTGTCCAGTGTCTGAAATGTCCCTTATAGTAGCTATATAAACAATGTCTTTATGGTGAGACTTTGGAGTCGTTTAACCTCATGTAAGCGCAGGTGGCTGCTGTAAAAGGATGCTTTCTCCCTCTGCCCACCACCACAAATATTTGCTGTGTGGGAGTCACAACAGCTCTAATAGTTTGTGCCACCCAAGTGAGACTGCATCGTTGTCTGCTCTGATTAGACTGACCTTGCCAGAAAACAAACACAAAAATTAGTTGCATCAGCAGTGAGCTGATAAACTGCATGAGTGGTCAAGTGACATAAAGGCTGTGGCAGAAGTGAATGGGGTTACTCCCTTTGGTGTCAGCCTGTGATGAAGTCAGTTTCAGGGTTGGCTGGGCTCCTCTGGAATCAGGAAGGGTACACAGCAGGAAGGATGAGGGCAGCAAAGGAGGACCCAGTGGGTGACTAGGAAGGGAGGAGTTCACCTCCACTGCAATAGGCTTTTATTACTATTATTACATGCTACCCCTTTTACAGAATATCTGCCATGGCTTGAACTGGTGGCTCCTCCCTCCTCTGCAGGCAGTCTTTTTCATGCAGGGTTTTTGGTGTGACTCTTCTGATGACATAGTCAATGGTTTGCTTTAATTTTCTCCCACACGTATGTCTTGAGGAAAAATTAGCTTTATCTTCCTTCTTCGGGAGTTAAAATTTCCAATTTACAGACAAATTAATTTAACAAAGCTTGCTAATTTTAGGTTTCATGATGACAGACAGATGAGAGACAAAGCTGTGTAGGGTGGCTATGAGTTTGCGGAAGAGGTGTTACCTTAAGTAGAGAGTTAAGTGTGAAGTACAACTCCCACAGCTCTGCAATGGAAACAGTTACTGCTCTTTGTTTCTGTGCTGATGTGTGACCTGAATAGGTACATGTGTGTGGTTTGGGATTTTTTTGTGAGCCCCTCCACCCACAATTTTCCAGTGGTGGTCAAGGCAAGGCCTCCAGTTTCGGCTGGGTTGGGCACTGAGCAGCAAATCCCCTTTCCTTCTCCATCCTTCTGTGGAGGGTCAGTTGTGCCACTGCCTGTGTCTGACTGGAGGGCTGGTCCTCAGGTTCTTGAAGGATTAAGGCTCATGCTTTGCACAGGTCTGCAACTTTGCAGGGACAAAACAGCTCATTTTGGGAATGTTTTCCTTGAAATGTTTGCCAAATATGTCTGAGGTGCCTTCTATCTGAGGCAGGTACCGAAGAGAGCCCTACAGCCCCATGCCACCATGTTCTGTGCCTCCCCTCTTCCCCCAACCCTCTGTTTGCAGCAGCCGAGCTGAAGGGTGTGAAGGCAAGTCACTTTTATTGTGCAACCCCGATTTGTCTCCCAGGCAGCATCATGTTGTGAGCTGAATGACACGTTAGTCTCTTTTGGGAAAAAAAATAGATTTTAGTGTAATGCATATTCATGAAGCTGTATTATGGTTGCTGTGACAACCTCACCAGTGGCAGTTGAGATCAGTATGTTGAACTTCTGTCTCCAGTCCCTGGGTTGAACCTTAGCTCATGCTACATAGCTTTCCACTTTTTTCTTCCTCCCCTCCTCCCCTGTCAGTGGACAATTTAAATTGTTTCAGAGTTGATGCTTAATTAATAGCTTCATCTAATTAGGGCTGCAACACCAAAGCACAACTTCCTGCTAGTTCCCAACCCATGTTAAATGAGTGTTGCTTCTGCCAGCAGAGGAATGCAGCAGAAGTGATTCTGGTGGGATTTTTTTTTCTTTTGTTTAACTCCCTTTAACTTTAAAGGAAAAATAAACCTGAATTACTAAGCATAATGTTTCTTTATAGGTAGCTTAACTAATAACTTCATCTCTCATGAGAAAAAACCGAATCTATCCCGTTAGTCTATCTCTTGTCTTGTCTAGCCTAAGGACTCCTGACCCTGAAAGGAGCTCTTAGTAGGTGTTCCTCAAAACGAGAAAGCAGTCTGTTTTGGGTATATTACGGCCCTGGAGCCAAAAGTGTATGTAACTGGAAGAAGACATTACCAGACTGTGACTCTGAGGTAGTGACTAGTATTTCAGGATGAACCTGTTGAGTTCAGTGTGGGGAGAGCTCAGCTCTGAAGTTTTGTTTGTGTGTCTTGTTGATGTCAGATATTGAGGGCACTTTTGCAATGCTTGTAACCTTCACAGAGTGTTTGTAAGCTGCTCTTGGCCAGTCCATCTGGATGTTTGGCCCAAAATATCTTGATTTCCAATGAGAAATGATGACATCATTCTATACAGAGGATTTAAAATATTGGATTGTCCTGAGTGATCTCAGTCTCATGTGGGTGCTGTTCGTGAATGAGCTGCGTTCAGCGAGGTTTGTGACCCATCTGGGTTAAACAACTTGTTGAGTTGAGCTTAATGTAAAGTTTTCTTGAAAGGTGCCAACTTCACCTTTATGAAACCACTTCCTGTTGTTCAAGGAGAGATACTGTGTGAAAGGTTTAGCATTCTTCACAGATGTGAGTCTTCTGGAGAGCAGTTTGGGAGAAGTGTATGCACACAGGGGAAAATAGTGTGCTTTTCTTCTTTTATCCTGTGCTCTAGGATAACCTTGCTTGAGTAGGGAGTTTGGCCCAGATGACCCACTGTGATCCCTTCCAACCTGACCCATTTTGTGATTCTCTGAAAAACTGAGCAGGCAAGGAGCTCTCAAGTGCAGTCAGTTGATCTTTCTCTGGTGAGTTTCTTAAATATTAATAGGGACAGAATGTTCAGACAGTGACTTGAAATGAGATTCTGTTCATTAAAATGAGAAATTGGGGGAAAAAATCATGTATCAAGAGGGACCTTTTTGCCCAGAGGAGTATATAGATCTGGACTGTGAATCTGTTGTAGGCTTAGATGTACTTACTGTGGCTTCCAGTTTTAGTAAGACGTCCATTAAAAAACACACCAAGCTTTGTTTTCAGTATCAGTTGATATGTGGATGGATTGGGTGTGTCTTGCTGGTTTCCGGCTCTCCTGTCAAGTGCTGGGATAATATGCAGGAGCATTTCAGTATAGAAGTAATGAATACCTAATGTAATCCTGATACTTTCCACTCCCTCGATTTGCACATCCTTCCCTCATGATAAGACAAATAACATCCCTGTGTTGACAACTATGTCTGTATTTGTTTGTCCACACACAGCCTGACTTTTCTTGAATACCAGGGATCTTACCTTGGACTTCTGCAGAAACATATTTTCACACTGAAAGGAGGATATGAAGGAGATGGGATGTACAGATGAGAACTAGGGATATGTTAGATTTGCAGCGTCATCTTCAGCTTTCTGAAAAGCTGTTTTTCTAGCAAAAAGAACATGGGTGCTTTGAAGGTTGCTGTACTGTCTTGTAGTATTGTAGGGTCTTTTTGACCTGGAATGAAATTAATCCATGATGTTTTGGTGGGTTTTTTGTTGTTTGTTTTTCCACCAGGCTTCACACTAACACTTGCTGGGGCAATGCTGTTTGACTTTGTGTAGCAGGTTTGTGTTTTGTTAACAGCTAAGGAAAACTTAACCCCGTATTGCGAAGCAGAGCGTTTTATCCAACAAACTTCACATAAAAATTTAGCTGTTCAATCTCTGCCTGGTCTACCAGACCACGTGCTCTGATTCAGTGTATTCATGTGTGAAAACTAAATGCAACAACAGAAACCCAAAACCCACAAGCCATTAGGTTTTGAGAGTAGGAGACTCTGGGATGAGTTAAGGCATATTTTAGACATTGTGGTACACTGGGTGCTGCCCTTGCCTGAGTTCCCTTTTCCCTTCTGCATCCCAACCTCTTCCATGTTCATGCAAGAGCAGAGCATGGGGGAGCAGTGGATTGAAGGGGTGGGGAGGTTGTCCATAGGAAAAAGCCTCTTAACCAAGTCCCTCCAGACTGCACAGGCAGGATGACTCTTGGTATTCCTTGGACAACCAGTAAGGTTGTCTCCTTACTGAAGCCTCTGTGTAAATGTAGGCACAAAAAGCTGTTGTAGATCTCCGTATGATTTTTAGGTGAAAGTTTGGGAAAACTTGATTTTTCTGTTTTTAGAATAAATTTGGAATGTGTTGGTTTGGGTCTTTGGGTTTCATTTCATTTAAAATGAACATCTGACAGTTATTTGGGAGTTAATTGAGGGTTCACATATTAGGTCCAAATAAAGTCATCTCTTCCTTGGCCCTCTGTAAAAGGAATAGAACTTCAGGCTTGAAGGATTTGCTTTAACAACTAGATTTAATGGCAAATAAAAAAATACCTTTAAACATTATTTTAGTTTGGGGGTTTTTAGAGTGTGGAAAATATAGACTTATAGGGCTAATCAAGCCCTGTATACATAATCTGTTTTCTAGGGGGTTTTTTATGGTTTAGGACTTTGAGATAATTTTTACAGGCTGCTGCCTAATTTTGCTGGTGTGACATCTATTAGTAAAACAAGAGAAAAGCAAGCTGCTTTCTTGAAAATCTGAGTGCCTGAATAGCCTGGTTTGTAAGCATGCTAATGTAAGATATCCTTACTATATTATGATTGAGGACCTACCACTATTATTAGATCTGAGTGAGTTGCAACAAAATTGGCTGTAAATCACTCTTGCAGGGTTAGTGCCCGCCTTACTGTGCTCTGCAGCACTTTCTGTTGTGGCATTGAGTGTGGGGAACGTCTTTTGTTGCTTGCATTAATGGTAGGGTGTTTGTATGCAGAAATAAGCTTGATTGGGGAGCGTGGATTGCATTTTATTTTGTTCAAGTTGATTTGCAGGCATGATACCAGTCTTAATTCTCATTTATAGCTTGTTTATTGTATAGTAGTGAGAACAATTATTGTCACATGTATGAAAGTGTTGGGAAGTGACAATGTTTACAACACATGGAGTTAAAATACCTGTATTTTTATTAGAATTTTGTAATATTTATTAGTGGTTAGTTTGAAAGCAGAGGGAGATGTGGGTCTGCCTTCACACTCTGAGCTCTACATGTGCAAAACTACACGGTGGTTTGGATGCTGTGGGTATGGGGGGCTACTAGAAGCAACCTGAAACAGCTGAACTGGCTGAGTCCAGAAGGGGTGTTTGCGTAGGGATGGAGAGATGGGAGAAGGTGAGGGATGAATAGCTATGATGGTGAAGCAAGTGTTTTGATATTTAGTTATTATATTTTACAATAAATCTAATTCTAGATCAGATTCTGGTCTTTCATTTTATAAAAGCTTCCTCAAGCTTATCTAAATTTGACTCAAGTTCACTTGGAATGCAGAATCCTCAAGAATCATTTTACCTAGGGAGTCTGAAACTGCTGAAATGTCGCCAGATTTATTGATCTTTATCTAAAAAAAAGTTGCAGGTTGCAAGAACAGGCTGCTGACATAAAAAGCCTGTTTTAGATCCAGCATTTGGCTGGAGGCCAGATAATGAGTTTCTATAGGAGCTTGTTGGCAAGCTTACTTTTTTGCTTAGGTTCATGTAATGTAACTGTAAGTAATTTGGGAGCCTGGTACATACAAACCAATTTTTAGACAAAATGATCGTATTATTTTTAAATTTTAACAGAGAAGATATTTTTATATAACAGCTTTGTTATATAAAATGCCTTGGAATGTGATTCTTTACTATTTCCTCTTTTAATAGTCAACCTACTGAATAATCCTTTAAAAATACTGACCCTCATGACATCTCTGTTTTGCTAGCCTCAGAATTTAGCTGACTCCATTCTGTGGAGTGATTTAAAGAAAGGTTTGCATTTTTAAAAGGCTAGGTGGTAACACACATAAGGGTAAGCACCCCAGTTTTGTGAGTAAAAAAATGCCGTAAACGTGTTCATGGGTAATCTGTTGACCAGGTTATTCTGTGACCTAGGGCTGAAATGTGTCAACTATCCTAGGATGAGACTGGAGCTTAGGATTTTAATTTCCCAAATGGTGTCCATTCCAGGCAGTTACTCGATGGGCCTTTTCACTGACCTTGTGGGTTTTTCATTCTTCATTCAAAACTTGATGGGAAGGATTGGAGATTGCTCTGTCTCAAGATGTTTTTGACATTTCTCATTTCTTTTGTGTGATAAGTGAATGTGAATCTGTGCTTAGGGGAAAGAAAACTGAATTTGGATCTTGAAACATCCATTGAAGTGCTGTATATGCCAGGCTATAAAAATATGTCCAGATCCAGCTCCTGTCTTTGGGGAGTGATAGATAAATGCGGTTTTAACAGGACAAGGCCAAGAACTCCTGATTCTGTCCAGGGCAGCAATGCTCATCTGCAGCCTTGAGTAATGGCTCCATCCTTAAGAGGGATAAAGAAGGCATGGGATGCATACTTATCCTCCATGTTGATATGGGCTGATGGGTGCCAACCAGAAAAAGAATTACACTGTACCATGCTTTATTATTTCTTTGTGTGGCTGTATCGTTAGCAGTGGCAGTGTGGATGATGAACAGGCGAGGTTTGGTTTACAGCTGCTTTGCTGTAGGTCTCTTACATGGTGTGTGAAACCGGTTGAACGTAGATGGAGATCATTGCAAAGGGAGGGAGAGCAATACAGTTGTGCCGGTGCTTATCAGAGGTTTGAACTTCCCTCATACGATTTGTTCCCTAGTTGCTATTAATAGAAGGGCCTAGAGATATTTCTGGATGTGATAGCTGACAAGTTTCTTCATCAAATAGTCAATGAATGAGCAAGAAGTGTTTCTATTCTAAACTCAGCTTTGACAAGCAAAAGAACTTCAAAGAAAAGCTGTTCATAGAAAATAACCTTGGTGTGAGTTACCACAAGTGATTCTCTTTAAGTGGTAGATTAAACGCAGGGCTGCAGCTTTAAGCATCTCTGGTAAAGGAAGAATTTTATGGGATTTTTTTTTGCCAGCTATACTGTAGAAGATTTGTATTAGTTTAAAACTTCTGTATTTAATTGAAGGATGCTATAAACCTTGACAGAGGTACAAACTCAGGTAGATTTTGAAGGGAGCGATCCAGTTTGAACTTGACGTGAATAGTCATTGCCAAAGTGTTAGGTTAAGCAGAGAATTCATAGGGAAAGTTGAAGAACTCTGTTGAGAAGAGGTTTGTGTTAGGAGGCAAGAATTGCCTCAGGTGCAAAGGCTGTGGTAGCAAAAGGCTCTTCTGTTTTGCTCTTTGTACTCCTGAAGTGAGGTGTGTCTGAATCTGCCTTTGCTTTTTCATCTCACACCAGGGCTTGGGATGATGTGCCATGAAGCTAAACATGGCTCTTAATGAAGATGATGGTAGTGTTGACCACAGAGGACAAAAGGGTAGTAACAGATGCCTCAGAATTTTTAAAAATCCATTTGTTAGAGCATTGCATCATCCTCCAAATGGAACTCTGTGAGCTGAGGAGCAGAGTTTGTAGGAGAGAAAATTGTGGCTGCTTTGTTATAAATGGCCAGAGTGGTAGATTGCTGGAGTGACAGGATAAAGGAACTAACTGTTGGGTTTTTTTTTTTTTTTCTTTTTAAAGATGGAGCTTGGGACCTTTAATACAGAGTGTGATTCATTGAATGGGACCAGTTTGGCAGGTCTGGTTTAAATTAGAAATTATACAGTGCAGTGTCTTGGAAAGCTATCATTACAATCAGTTTACGTACATAAATTAGCTTTCTTTCTTCTATTGTCTTTTAAAAAGCAAAATGCTTCCCCCAGTACTATTTATGATTTAGAATTTAAGAATTGCTCATGTCAAATACTGTCACTGGAAGTGGAATGTCCTGGGCATTTCTCATTCCTCTGGGTGTCATGGCACCTGAATGTTCGCAAAAATACTGGCTATGGTGTTTCTCTTACAGTAAAAGTTTAACCATCCTACTACTAAAAAATTGCGAAAACATCACTAATAAAGTGATTCTCATTTGCACCTCAAAGAGAATAATAAAAATCTAGCAAGGGATATACAAGATTTTCAGTTGTGGTAATTTTAAGGATTTTGGCAGTGCATTTGAATGTTCATAGTCTGTTTCAAAAATCTCTGGCTTTGCGTGGGATCTTCTGCACGGATCTGTCTAGTGGCTTTCTTCAGTAAACCCTTGATACTTTGTTTTCTTAGCCTGAAGCAGTAGGCAGATATCATAGCATCCTTACTCTTTTGCTCCACTTTGTCTGGGAATTTAAAGGTTGTTTGTGAAGCTGAGTGGATTTTCATGTCTTTGATTAGAAACATCATAAGTTGAAGAATGTGGACTTACCAGCTGAACTGTTTTTGTTTCATGTGACCTGTTAGGAACTGACTTCCTAAACTTTCTTTAGAGTGCAGGTTGTTACCTTGCGCCTATTCTGACTTGCTTAAAAAATAGCCAGGAAAAAGAGGCCATAATAGTCTGGGAATAGGGTAAATCATCAACTACTGAAAAACAAACCATGCATTTGTTACACTGTGGAAAAAATGCCTATTAAAAAGCTAAGCTGCACCACGTTTTTCATCTGGTGAAAGGAAGGCCCTTGCAAGATGGTTAGGAGTAGTTCATGATGAGAATGTCTTTATTTAGGTTTATTGCAAACTTTCTAAAATACTCATGTCTTGATCTTGCAGAGACTCCAACCGTCATGTTAAGGTAAAGCAGAAAGGTGCAGTGCTGAACATGCTAAAGAAGTTGGACAAAATAAGGTTCAGAGGTCACAAGAGAGATGAGTTACTTGATTTAGCAGAGTCTCCAAATGCTTCAGACACTGAATGTGGAGATGAAATTCCGGTGAAAATACCTCGAACGTCAGCGCGAGACAATGAAGAGCTGAGAGACCCTGTAAGTACTTGATTTAAGTATTGTTTTATATGATGATGTTTTATAGTTGTCAGGCAGAAAATAACAGAAATTAGTAATTCCTTATCCTTATATTTTGGATTTAACACTTGAGGATTTATGGACTAGGAAGCAACCTTCCAGTAATAGTCTTCCATTTTGTGGAAAGATCAATTAATTTCTTAGTATTACTGTTCTCTGTCCCTACTTTTTATTTTAGATATTGCAGCTGAGAGTTTTGTTAACCTTGGGTGTGGTTCTGAATGCTGTTTTGGTTTGGTTTGTTTTGTTTTGTTTTGTTGAATTACAAATGAACACATGAAAAGGAAAGACAACTTTTCAGTCTGAGTAGCTCAGATCTGCTTTAATGGCACGGTCCAGGACTGTAGGGATAAGGCTTCTGCTGGCTTCATTACAGGGTCACACTGCCTTGTTCTCCACTGCAATGTTGTACCTGGTAATGCTTTCATGCTGCTGAGTTGGTTTAAACCTATGCAGGAGGTGCTAAAACTTTTTGGTGCTTGTAAGTGGGAGCACCCAAACAGACCTACCTTTTTAAAAACCAATGTTTCAGAAAGAGTTAAATGTTGGTTAAAAAAGTAAAATAAATTCCTGCTTTAACTGTTAAAAAGTGGCTTTGGATCCTTGAGTTGGGAATGCTACAATCTAAATTCAGATTTGTCTATTTTAACTGTATTCTAGAATGTGACTTGGAAGTCAGAATTTATATCACCCTATTTAGAAACTTACTGTGTGGTTTCTATCTCCAAAATCGGACCAGACTGTTGTCTGAAGGCTCATTTCTAAGAGCACAGGGCTTGCTCACAGCAAATTCTAAACTAAAAGACTTCAAATCGTATATGCTTATATATCTTCTCTGAGGTTGGCAGCTTTTTCTGTGACTATTAGCTTGTTTAAATTTAAGTGGGCTTGTATGATACCACATACAATTCTGGTTATAAAGAGCCTTTTTGCCAGAATGTTTTTCCTATGGTCATGGAACAAACAGGTGGTAATGACAGAGCATGTTTTGGTCACAGAAAGTCTGTTGTATGCAAATCCTCGAGCTTCTGAGACAAGGAAGTCTGTTAAATGCCATTCCTTTGCTCTTATTCTACTGAAGACATCTGTCATTGGTTAGGATGTAAATGTTGTGTATAGTGGGAGTAATCTCTGCTACTGCCCTTCTAATGTTGTATTTTCTGAGGTTTTTATGCGTAAATACTTTTTTCATTAAACTTAAGGCATTATATTTATATGTAGGTATATATCAGATGTCCTTTTGTATCTAATCAGAAGTATCTGGATGGCAGAGCTAGAGGCTACAGAAGGATTACTTAAACTGTAGATACTATCTTCTGTATTTCTTCAGGGGAATAGTAGCTCCAGGATGGTAAGGAGGGTAGCTGAGGGAGCAGCAAGGTCAACCTACAGTTTTGAATAGTTACAAAGCCTTACAACTCCGTATCTGCAGTGATGGTCTCTGATTTCTGAAAATGTTGAGCTCTGTGTGCTGAGAAGGGAATTTGAAGAGAAACACTTTACTTTCTGGCTGATTTACGTACTGTAGTAGGCTGTTGTGATCTAAGTACTTGGGATACAGTTGAGTACAGTTCTTTAAAAAACAGGGAGAAAGGGAGAGAAGAAAGCAGCAACAGCATCAAACTTGTTTTGCCCCATTCCTGATATTTGGGAGCTCCAAATAATCAGGAGAGTAACAGCCTAAGAGCAGCAGCTGTGTTACAGATACGAGCAAAATAAGCAAATTGGTATGAGCAAAGAGGTCTGACGTTCAGGGATAAATTTCAGATGGGAAGTTCGAGGGATTAGCAGTTGGCCTCACAGACATCTGGAAACTGAGTGCTGCTGTCCATCCATAAAATGAAGGGAGAAGAAATAATCCCCTGTGCTGCAGAGTTGCCAAGTATAAAGAAAGTAATGCTTATGTATTTAAATTAGTATTGAAATACTGGTTCAGATCATGTGAAAAGGGCAATTCTGAATTATGTCTCTCTTTTATTGAGATCATGTGATTAAATTGTACCTGAATTGGTCTTAATTCAGTGTCTAAAACTCAAATCTTGCGTGTTTAGAGGGTTGTTTTCTTTTAAAGGTTCTGTTAGCAACTAAGTATTATAGTTCTATTACACTGATTATAAGAAGACTAAGTTTTATTGGTTTCTTCCTGTTTAATACCTTAGGGAAATGTTGAAAGCACACAAAAGCTAATGCAAATCTACGTAAATTGCAGTCAGATAAATGTGAGCTGTACTGTGCTTCCACTTTTGTTGCTTCATTGTTTTTGTTGAAATCTGAGTACAGAACTTGTGGTTTGAAAATTGGTGGCTTATAATTGAACATATACATGCAAAATTAAAGTCCTGGTCCCCTTATCTGCATCTTCATTGTCAGCCATTCCCTTGACAAAGGCTTTGTCTCTGTCCCTCTACTTCCCTCCCTCTGCCCCCGTCTGGTGTATTAATCGTTATGGAGTCAATAAAGAAAGATCTCCGTCTATTAGAACAGTACAGTGCAGTCATATGAATGAAGGGTCCTTCTTTGCCTCGTGGGTTTGCAGTGCACTTAGAATTGTGCACATTAGATGCCTCTTCTTTAGGTATGTATCTGAACTTGACAAGCGTATGCAGGAACTTGACCCAAATGGATGTTTCAGAGTAAAAAGCCCTGTCATAAAAGCTTATGATTGCAGGGCCCAAGAAAGGCATCATCCTCTGTTGTGGACCTCCAACAAATGAAAAGAATGTTCGATCTCAGACCACGGATATGGGAGTGGCACTTACTCCCAACGTTTCTTATCACAGTTACACATGCAAAATTTACACTGTGAAAAGACAGAAAGGATGGTCAGATGAGGTTATCTCATGTTCTTTACCTTACAACTGTGAGCTTTATCTGTTTAGTTCAATAATAAACATACTAATCTGTGTTTGGGTAAAGCACACAGATAGCTTCTGATAGGAGGGCCCTGGGTCTGAAAGGATTTATATTTTCCTTTCAATTCTCCTCAGTGGTTTCTTCTCTGCAGAAAGTGTCTTACTCCAAATTTGAACTAGTTTGGACTCAGCTTACATGCTGGCTGCTAGCGTGTGTGTGTACTTCCCCCCTCTCATTTAAGTGCGCCAACTACCAGATAATGCCTTGGATAGCAGATGCTTTCTTAGATCTCCATGAGTGTTTGGGCACTGTGATCAGATCATTGCCAAGACAGCAGTTTTGGTTAACAAATTTAACTCTTTGCTAAACATCTCTTAGTTCTTGAATGGCTTCCTGAATTTCTTCCTCCCTTCCCTCTTTACCATAGGTGGTTGTTTTTTAAAAGCAAGGACGTTCAACACTGTATGTATGTAGAAGCACCTCAAGTGCAAAATAGGTAGAGGCAGTAACTTGGTCTGTTCTTACTTCCTAAGTTTGAACATACTAGCGTTTGACTTGTTGTGACATTGGAAATTGAGGTAATGTTGCTTTCTCAGTAATTAATTCCCCTTCATTCAGTGCCACCATGTCCCATTTTTATAAAACAGGGAGAAGATTCAGTTTTACATACAGGTATATGAATGAACGTGGTGCAGAGGAGATACCATCCCATTTGCAGAGGAGTGAAAGAACAAATTGTGTCTAAACCTGTGGAGGCAGTGAGAATTATAAGTCAAATCTCTCTTGTACCTGGCATATTGTACTGAAAGCAATCTAATCTACTTATGCAAGTTCCCTGCCAGTATGCCTGGATTAAATCTGAGTTATTGTGGTACAGAAAACATTAATTTAATTGCAGTACAGCTTGGCTTTTCCTAACATGTCAGTTAAAACTAAAATGCTGCTGCATTGGTCACCCCCTGTTCAGTGATTGTAAGGTATAAAGCATGATGCTTGGGAGGTATGAAGCATGATGTAAATGTTACAGTTAAGATGTTAAAGTCTCTAAAACTGACTAGCACTAGATTTTTTAAAATTTATGTAGAATATAGCTGTGTTTTAGGAGACTTCCAATATGGGCATGATTCCAAGAATAGCTGCTAAGCATTAACTATTCATGCAGATGCCTTCACTCTTAAAAAGTGTTGTTGAGTTTTCCCTTTCCTTACAGCAGGTAAATGCAGCATTCATGAGGAACCCTTTCATAATTTGAAGTAAGAAAATGTACATGAAGTGTGAGTTGAGAAACTCAAGACAAGCTGTGAATGCAACCTAAATTTTTGTATTTCAAACTACCACTTCCCTGTGTTGTGTTGCAGCTACTTTCTGGGCCCTGAGGGGTGACTTGAGTGGATGGTTATGCCCCTGGAGTTGCCATGCCTTGTCCTCATTGTTCCCCATCCTTTGTGTTTGAGAACTGTCCCTCTCCAGATTAATTACAAACTTGGAAATGAGACCACTATTTTGTTATTCCTGGAGAAAAATCATCCACATACATACGATGTTGTGGAAGGAAATTAGGAGAGAGTTGGCCATTTATATTTCTGTGTGATCGTGAAATGTGCTGTGCTGCAGGATGGAGAGGACAGATCCACATCTGCTTGGAAGTTACTTAGACCTTTTCTGTGGCTGTACAGTGTACACAGAACAAAATCCCGGGGTTCACAGGATAAAGGGAGTTTGGAGAGGAAAGGCAGAGAACTCTTGGGCTGGGAAGTGCTGTCATGAAAAGCCTAAACTGCAGGTGGTTTGAAAAACATTGGTGGGGAGATGTGATTTTTAGACCCAGAACTGGATGTGGCTTGGAGCAGCAACCCTGAACTCTGATAATGGGTTACAGGCAGTCTGTCATCGTCAGAAATGTTCCTTTAACCCCTCTGTCTCTGACTCTACGCTCACCTCAGGCATTTCTCTGGCTTCCTGGGACTGCTAGGCCTTGTGCATGATCTTGGCTAAGTAATAGCAATTGCCAACATTTTAAGAGGTCTTCTGTGTCAAATACTGTCAAAGCCAGAGAGGTAGAAGAAAAAGCAGAAATCTGCAGAAGCCTTCAAGGCTTTTCCTGTGAATCAGTAACAAGAAAGGACATCTATACAGTACAGCGTAGTTCATTCAGCCTGAGTCCCAGTGCTGTCCTACAGAGGCAGCAGATAGGAGAAACTTTTACCCAGATAATGCTGGAACCAATACAAGGATTTTGTTAATTTGTGACTTGAGTCAGATATGCTAACTTCAGACAGAAGGACTTCTTGAATTCAAAGGTAGGCAGTAGACCTTCAGCAAAGGTAGAAACCTTATTTCTTGTCATCTTAGGTGCGTTGGTGTGGGGAAAAAAACTTCTGGGACAAAAAGGAACGTCTGCTTAAATATCTCCCATATCGCTGTCCTGGGCATGCTCAGTTTTCTGAACACTTCTAAATGGTATTCATAAAATATTGTGGTAATGCCAATTTTGGAAATTGGTGCTTTATTTACCACCAAACTTGTGTTACTTTGTATCTTACTACTCTGGTTAAACTGTATTATTGTTACATGATAATTACATGATCTTGCTCCTAGTATTCTTAGCAAGCAACCTTTTATTTTAACTTAGTGGATTTTTTTCCTCTTTTCTCCCTCTAAGTTAGAAGGTCATTCTAACCTTTTGTACTTAGTTTAAAGATCTGTACCTCCTGATTTTTAACCTATCAATGGATGTCAGGCTGCTTGAAAATCTAATGCTTAAGCAGATAAATACATTTGAAAACTTTCAGAATGAGTCATGTTAACTGGTATCACTCTCCCCAGTGCTGTTCTTTCACCTCCTGCTCTTTCCTTCCTTCTAAGAGGCAATCAGAGGTGTGCTGGGCTTTAATTAATGACTTAACATCTCTGAAGAAGGAAAAGCAGAACTGGTTCTCTGGATGGATTTCTGAAAGGTAGCACAACTCTGGGTGAAATATCTTGAGTATCTTCAATGAGGATGAAAACTTGGATATGCTGAGATACATTTTACCCCTTTCTTCTTTCTCTCCTCCCTCACTTTCCTTGTGCCTGCCTGTGGAGTGTGTTATAAGGGTGCTGCTGTTTGACCTCAACCACACCATCCTCTTTGGGGCTCTCCAAGTGTCTGGCAAGTGATAGCATTAAACCTTGCAGTGTAAATAAATACAACCCAGCTCTGTAGATAAGAAATCAATGCACAAGTTAATTGGCATCCCATGCTCATCTGAAAACAGGCTCTGTTACTCTTCAGCAGTGTCTGGAGCTGTTGCACCTCTCTGCCTAAAGGCAGGGGTGAATGGGAAATGTAGAGCATGGGGAGGAGGATGCTGTGCTGCAGCTTCCTGTGTGAGGATTGCTTGTGGTCTGCCTCTGCTATGACATGGTTGTGCTGGCTCCAAAATGGGAAGCAGCTAGGGCTGCTGCTGAGCTAACAGCTCCTGCTCCTCGTCGTGGCCAGCAGCGTTGACTGAGTGCTGTGTGGGTGGGTGCTGCTTATGGCACTCGAAATAGCATCTCTGCTATTGTATTGAGCATGCTCAAGTGGGGAGTTGATACCAGGTAAATGCTGGGCAGTAACTGCCTACAGAGTGCTAATTTGCCTGTATAGACAAATTCAGAGGCTTAAACTCAGCATCTGTTCACTCAAGCAAGAAAACAGATGTTTAATAGACATTTCCACACTGATTTACCTTAGAAGTGCAAATCATTCCCTACAGTGAAAGTACTTTGTTGTCAGTAAACTTTCTGCACATTTTTCCTAAAACACAAAAAATGTCTTTTAATTAACTCTCCTATGGATTACTTGAGTTTATATATATATATATGTAATTTAAGCTGTTGTGGTTAAATGTAAGCAAGCTGGTGTTCGAAAGCAGTACAGTTCCTATGTGTTTTCAGGATTCAAACAAGGAGTGGGGAACCGATTAGAATAGGAAAATAAATCCCTTTTTGTCTTTGTTCTGAGATGTGGGCTTCTGTAATCTATCACTTTGATTTTGAGTATAAGCAGTTGGAGAAGCTCCTGTAATTCTCATTGACAGACTTCTTGTACCTGATGGGGACTGCACTCAAGTGCTGAACAACCACGACCCAGGAGATGCCCTCACCCACTCTTTTCCCTGCTGTTTGAAGATGCCCACTTAATGAGAGAAAGATGGCATCACCTGCCCTCTGCTATGTAGGCTTGGGGTTTTTCTGTGCTCACTTCATGGAGGTGGTGGTTATCACTGCTCTTGCAAATTAATCAATTTGCTCTTTAATTCCTGCTTTTTGCAGTATTTCCAGTGCTGAGTTCACTTGAGGGGTGCTGGTAAATCTGTTGAATCACACAGTCTCCTGACTCCCGCCTCTCTTAGCCTGTCAGGATGAGCTCCTGGGCATCAGCAACATCCTTCTGCAGTAACTGGGCTGTGGGGTAGATGGGAGTGGGGAACCCCTTCCTTGCTGAGGACCTATGGTCTTCAGAATTACACATTCTATAAATGGATATTAAAATATAAAATATATATTTTCTAATAGCTCAGCAGTTATCTAGAAAAGTGTTACTTTTGATAGCTTTACAATTTTATAGGTAAAGTGTGTTGCATTGACTCTTCATTTTTTGGGAAGAGGAGAGGGATAGATACGCCTTTTAAATCAGCAGAAGAAAGGCTTAAATGATGCAGCAAAACTGGTAAGGGTGGTGGTGGGAAATTTTAGTTTTCTGTAACTCCCTGAGGTCTGCAAAAGTGTATTCTTTAAACTCACATGGGAGAGAGACCCTGCATTTGATTAGCTTTCATTCATTTGTTTTGGTAATTTAATGCTGAGAGAGGCATGCAGAGTTGATGATACATGCATGTTTCTCACACGGTTGTTTCTTTACTGCCCCAGAAATAAGTTGATGTATTTAAATTAAAAGAAAATTAAAAACGCTGCTGAGCTGTATGTTCTGGCTTTCTTATAGGCTGGTCCAGGGACCGTCATCATGGCTTCAGGAGTCCCAGATTTTAACAGAACAGAGTCTGATAGACTGAGTGAGATCAAAGGTCACCTGGAAATAGCCTTACTGGAAAAACACTTTTTACGTAAGTATAAAATGCTTTGTGGAGAGGAATGGCTTAAGCCTGCTGAAATAAGGTTTCTCTAAGCTGTAGAAGTTGGCATCAGAATTTTGAGGTGTGCTGATGTGCGGATAGCACTTGGGCTGATGTTTCCCTAAGAAGAACTTAAAAGCATTCTTCGGGTTTCTGGGTCACTTGGATATTTTTATTTCATTGCATTTCTCACAACATACCTCACTACATGACTACAGCTGCTTAGTTGAAGTCTTGATGTTGACATCTGCAGGTTGTCTTAAAACTAAGTCAACCTTATGTGCTTGGAATAGGTGGAGTTTTTTTTTTCTAGTAGTAATTCAAAAGAAGAGATTTCTGAAGGGGCAACTGGTGCATTTCCTTGGCAGCTGTTTAGACAAATAGTATATCTTAAAACACGTCTCTTAACAGTATAAGGATTACTGGTAAGTGATGTAAGAGATGCAGAGAAGAGTGTCTGTAGATTTCAGATGTTACTTGTTTGGGTTTATTTGTGTATATATATGTGTGTTTGAATACATGAGAAAATATATATGAATCATTTATGGCTAGAGGCAGCCGCGAGATTTTGGGGATTTAATCTCAAGATGTCTGAAATGCTGATTTTTAAGACAGGATAGTGAAAAACAGAAAAATGGAAGACAAGCATTTCTGTAACTTGATAAAGTAGAGTTGGAATCACAGTTGGAATATCAGGCAAAAACTGGAAGATCTCTTTTATTTGCCTCAGTAGTTTCAGTGATTTACTTGAATCTATTTAACTACAGAGTTACAATGTTCTTCTTCCATCTCCAAAGATATATTGTTTAAGCTCCTGTAATCCAGCTGTTTTTAAAGTAGTTGGAACATGTATGATTTCCTGGTGTAATTTAGTGTGTAATAGAAACAGCAGGACCTACAAGAACTGACCTCTGGTTTGAACTAGGACATGCTTTTTGATATAAAAACATAATAGGGTTCTCAGGGCACCTTCATGGCTGGTGAATGTTATTTTTATGAATGTTTGTAATCTTCATGTTCTTGCTGTAATTTGAAAACCTTCTGATAAACTATGTTACCACTTCTAGCTGAATCTTTTTTCCTTTGCACAGACCTTTGTAGCAAACTCCAAGGTAAAGGGTAACAAAGATCACCCTTTAATAAACGTTGAGCAAATGGTTGGAGGTTCAGGCTGACAGTTCAGCTGTGTAGCTTGAGTCAGCTCTGGATGTCTCCAGCCCTTCCTGTGAGGTCAGGAGTTCTTCACTGAAGTCTGAGGTTTGCTGTAGCTGAAATTGTGGAGTTCTCCTGGCAAGTTGATTGTAACTCTGTACCAAAAAACAAGAATCATAAACAGGTTGAGAAATAAGTGAGCTAAAGCCTGTCCTTTATTCCCCTACACTCCATTCAAGATTTTAAGCTGAAATAGGTCTGTGTTTGTCAGTTGGAGTGACGTAGCAGTTCACTTTTTGGGTATGACTCCTGTGTTCTTCTCCTCTCTTTTTCCTTCTCTTTGAGTTAGTGTTTTGGGCTTTTTTGATACTGGAAGTGCTTCACTATTGTTTTCTTCCCAAAAATGACCTAATGATATGCAGAAAAATATTCTTGAAATGTGCAGTTTGTTTACTTTAATTTTCCTTGGAAGAAAACCTGATCATTATTTTTTTAATGTCCTATAACTGCAGTAGGTGCTTTTTAAGAAAGCTAGTTTCTCTGCAGTAGGTGTTTTTTAAGAGGGCTAGTTGCTCTGCACTATTTCCATACTGTTTTTAATGATGGAATTCTTTAAGGACACTTTGCTGTAATTGTGTTTTCTCATAGACCATTTGCCACGGCTGCTTAACTCCATTTCCTCCAGTTGGATGTGTAAAAATCAAAGCAGCTGCTAGTAAGTGAGGGAAATACTTAAAAGTTTCATGGATTTGCTTTTTAATGTGTTGAGTTTCTAACTGTTATTAGCTTGATTCTGACTTTATTTTCACCTCTTCTGTACTCTTATTTGTATTGTTGTGCCATTAGCCAGGAGGTTTAAGGAGATTTCCTCTCAGCTAGACATTATGCATAATGTACATTACACAGCTACAAGTCAGCATGGGTCTGTAGTTGCAGGTGCCTGGCTAAAGAAGAGCAAACCATTAGTCTTCTCTAAATTCTGTTCAGCCATTAGTAGGGCACGAGTAATAGGTGTAGTTTTGCTGAGTAGTATATTCAGTGAAACACATCCCAAACCTAAGTGTAGCCTCTACAAGCTGCAGAGGAAATCTGGATCAAATAGGTACTGGAGATAAGCTGTTGTCTGTAAAGGGAAAATACCTTCATCTAAGATGCCAGAGGAAACTTTTCTTTAGCAGAGAGATAATCTAAACATGCAAAGATGTGAAGATGGAGAGGAACTGCTTAGTGTGTGCATAGCTGTAAATGCAAATAAAATGTGACTGGAAATGCAAGGAGTTTAAGCTGCAGACTGAGAGGAGGATGAGGCAGGCAGAGGAGGGGATCTTGAATAATGTCTTAAACAAGGAGGAGTGATCATGTCACCCTTCCAGCCAAAGGGGCTGAAGTTACTTTTCCTGTCTGTGTGGGAATGGTCTTAATCTCTGTGATCTAATGGCTCCTTCTGAGCCTTATTACAGGAATTGTGAGAACCGTGTTTGTTGGGTTTGAGGTATTGTTGGGGACTGTTGCAGAAAAAGGCTTGAACACCAGCTGAATGAAAACTGCAGAGAGCTTAGTCTGCTGGAGTTTTAAGTGCACGTGGATGGAAAAAGCTTTTTCTTGGAGCTGTGACAATCAGAATCATGCATTTCTAAAGGATTTTGTGTTGTTATAACCTAATAATGCACGTGATTTTTATGCACATGAGCTCTGCCTTGGGCTAGTTGAGGGTTCAGACTGGGAAGGCAACTACTGACCCAGGGCAGTTATGTTGATATGCTATGGTTCGTAGTGGTTTTAGTGTTTCCATTTCAAAACCTAGTTGTATCTAAACAAGAAATAAAATCGTGCTTGCTGCTCTTGCATTTGCAAGACAAAAATTATGCAAACCCATGATCTTTCTGGGTTTGTACCTCATAGAGGTAAACACTCTGCTTTTCTTCGTGTTGCTTCCTGTGCCTGCTTATAGAGGACAGTTTTGGAGATATCAGCACTCTGATCCTGGTGCCAAAAGGTGCTTTGTAAGCACACATGCATCCTGTGGTTTACATGAAGTATTAGCTAATTCTTATTCAAGGATGTTCAAGCCTTTTGTAGTGCCGAATTTAGCAGCTCAGAGAAGAGGAGTTGGTGGCAGCAGCAACTGAGAGTAAACAAACCAGGTGACTGTTAGAGAAGAGGGTTAGTCATTACCTGGTAAGTCAGAGAAACACTACATGAGGATGAAGAGCTCTAGGAGGAAATAAAGTCCTCTCCCAGAAGGGTTTTGCAATCCACTTTGTACAGCAGACTGTGGCAGGAGTCGTCAGGGGCTTACCAAACCACTGGTTTCAGTTATAATTTTTATACCAGCATTACAAAATAACTTGGGATTATGCTGCTTTCCCATTGAAATTCTGCTCCAGCACAGTCTTCATCCTCGTGTGCCTTTTTGAACTCTTTGTGTCACTAACTCCACAGTATTTTCTCTAGCTCGTTCTATCTGGTATAAATGACTTGATGACTCTTTGAATGAAGAATGACCTAGCAGAATACTGACTACATGGAAGTAGAGCTCTAGAAAAACATGCATGATTCTCAGGCAGATCTAGGATGTTAGAAAGTGTTAAATCTTGAAGGCAAAGTGTGTGGTGGTGGTTGTGACCAACAGAAGACCTACACTGAAAAGTCCAGTTCTGTACAGAAATGCTAATACCTCCTCAAGCAGCCGCAGTAACTGTATGCAACAAATTGACTATGAAGCTGAGTCAGAATCCAATTATCAACTGTGTTAGAATACATTTGGTGTAATTTCTCCTGACGTGAGGGTCAAACACCAGCTGCAATAGCAGAGATAGAAAAGAACAGAATAGATTCACTACATTGGTTTTGCTGTCTTCTTATGACCTGGCAACCTGTAATCTGAACCTTAGGTTCAAAAATTTTGAAGCTGAATCTAGAGCAGAAGTAGAATCTAGGGCAGGTGAAGACCCTGGCAAGAGAGTAAGCAGCTGCTGTCTATATCTGAGGCACCCAAATAGCAGCTCTGGGCCATAGTAGCCATTGCTTGCTAAATGGTCAACCCTGGCCAAGGGATCCTGATGCTGCAGCTTGGGCTCCAAGCTTGCTCGTGCTGGTGAGCACTGAGGCTGTTGTAGCTGTGGAGCTTACCCTGGGTTTCTCACATCCTTTACTTCTTCCCCTAAACTTCTTTCAGTTTAAAATCCTGTACTCTCAGGCAGTAAAAAGATCTTCATGTGTCCCTTGAGATTGCAGATCTTCTCTGATGAGGACTGTGGTTTGTGTATGGTGACTGGTGGGGAATCTTCTTAAATGTTTTGCCTGGGCACCCAGAGAAGACACAGTAGAAAGATGTGAGTTCAGGCTTTGCTATAGAGCTGTCTGTTCACCAGAGCTACTCTCACTTGATTTGTACTAACAAAATTTAAAGTTTTTGTAGGTCTGACTTCTGACTGGGAGACTTCTCAAAAACCACAGGAAGTTTCTTAAGAGGTATAGGAAAAGTATTGCTTATACCCAGAGATGCTTACATGATATGCTGTGTATATTGAGTACAGCCTTCCTGGACAAAAATACCCACAACAAAACAAGCCTCCAAAACTCTGGCTTCATTTTCCTGGAAACACTGATAGACGAGGCGGTCACAGGCAGGTTAGAGCACTTCTCTGGGGTTTAAGAGGCCTCAATACAGACTAAGGAGCATTCAGACATTCCTTTCTCATCTGCAAGGACTCTGTTCTGACTGGTGGAGGAGATGGATTGGGCTCTTGCTCTCAACTTGACTTCCAAGAGCATGATATTTCTGAGCACAGAGGAGAGGGAAAGGATGTGACTCCAGCCCAGTGCAGCAACAGGCTGGAGTCCTGGGCTGGTCCTTGTTCCAGTCCTGGCTTGTGCAATCTGCCCAAATCATTGGACAAAGCACGCACATGGAGACATAGATGATGATGCTATACATGAAGATGGCAGAAAGCTGGAGGATCTCATATTGTCACACCATCTTTGGGACTGATGAACCAAAATGCACAGCACTGTGCTGAGAGAGATGTATTGTTTGAGCTCCTCCAGAGACTTGAACAGATGCCACCTCCTCACTGTGTTATGTAGGTGGGCTGTGCTCTTGCTTCTGCCTTTTTTGCATGCCCAGCTCAGCTTCCTGAATTGCTGAGAGGGTGTGAAAATCCAGGCAGGGCAATGGTCAGCACTGTTGTGCCTCTGCCTTTTGTGGAACTGGGATGGAGATTTTTGGAGCCCCATGTGGAACTTGCCTTTCCCTGTTTGGCTTAGTAACACAAAAGCCTTGGAAGAGCCTGCTGCTATTTCTAAGCCAGACGTTATTTCAACATTTGTAGACTGTTTCACTTCTGCCAAAACCAGTGAGTGAAAACCATTCCTTCAATAATGACAATATTTTTGCAGCTCCTTTCATTTTAGATGGATTCTGCAACTCTTCTGGCACTTTTATTCCCTGAAATTTCTGGAAATTCACAGAGCGGCAGTACTTCTCATGACTTTTAAGCTGACTTTTTAAGTGTATCTAGCAATAGCAAACTTCCCACTTGGTGTTTTGAGAATGGGATCTGTCTCAGTAAGCTATATTCTTGGGAAGCATAATTTAAAATCCTTCCATAACGAAGGGGAAATGATCCTGTCTGTATCAGTTATAATGCAATAAAGCTGCACTGAAAGCACTGTATGTAAAGTTACTAATAGGTATTTAGCATAACTGTTTTGTATAAACCATAACAATGGCATCTTAGTTCTTTCTAACGTCACCCACTCCAAGTAGGGAATGGTGAGAGAGAATGGAGCAGTTTGAGCTGAGGAAAACTTTGCCAAATATGAGATGCTTTGTAAATCAGCCTCCTTCATCTCACGAAAGAGA
This sequence comes from Empidonax traillii, assembly GCF_003031625.1. NCBI lineage: Eukaryota > Metazoa > Chordata > Aves > Passeriformes > Tyrannidae > Empidonax > Empidonax traillii. The sequence goes on from NW_020955532.1 coordinate 170,164, forward strand.
AGAATGCTTCACATGAGACTCTGCTATGCAGGTGAGGAGAATAGTACCAGGGAATCTTAATTGCACCGAGAGGCAGGTTGTTGGTTCAGACTCGGCCTTGCCTCCATTGCCTCTGGATTGGAGTTGGCGTATTTCCTATCTGCATAGCAAGAGCCCACGCTGCTCCCTGCCCTGTAGGCGTATGCAAAGAGACTCAAAAACTGGTCCTCAAAAGCTATGCTTATTATAAGTACTGGAGCAGAAGCTCTGCCTTTGAAAGAGCAAAGAAAGGAACAAAAGAATGATGGAAACAAAACAAAGTAAAAGAGGTTGTTTAACTGCCAAATCCATGTTAAAGTTTTTTAAGTCATTGGGCATGGCAGGTCACTTCCTCATTTTGATATGTGCAGACTTAGCTGGAGAATGGTCATAGTGAAAATGTGAGATTTATATCTGATTGTTTCACTTCTCCACTGTACCAAAATGCCTATATAAAACAGGGTAGAGAGGAGGGGAGGATATGAACTCAATAAATATTCATAATCTTTAATGAGTCTGTCTGCTTTTTGGCTTTCTATGACATCAGTATTCTTATTAGAAAATCTTTTTGCCTTGTTTTCTGGATGAAAGATTCATGCCAGTTTCAAGCAAGAGGTCTGACCACAAGGGAAAACCATTAAATTGATAAAGCAAGGTGTTCACAAATGCAAAAAAACCCACCCCAAAATAAGGAAGAGTTCTTCCGGACTGCTTTTTGTCCAGCTCTGGAAGAGCTCTGAAGAATAAGAATGCTGGAACTCCTAGGGAGGTGAGCTTTGTGCTTCCCAACTGAAGCATGGGAGTCCAAGCCTGAAAGAGGACATGAACTTAAAAGGTGACTTACAGAGGAAAGGACAGCTAAAGTGGAGCTGTTAGAGAGATGACTTACACAAATACTTTTCTTTCCCAAGCATCTGGCATGCAAGGAAGTAGAATATCTTGCAGTGTCTGGAATCAAAGGCTAATGTTTTATTTGAAGCCTTTTGGGTAAATTCGTGATAATTTTTTGGCAGTCTCTGTGATTCTTAAGTCACTGGTGGAAAGACATATGCCCTGGAGAAGGAGAATTATGGATTTGAACAACAGGTAACAAATAGTACAACTAAGCTGTATCCAGTTATAGCTGCAAATTGTGAATGTGTCTTCAGAGGAGTATATATAAATTGCAAAGTAACTGTAAGCAGGAAAAAAGCAGGCTAGGGAATTTTGTTGTGGGTCCTTCCTCCATCACTGCTTGTTGGTCAGACATCGTTCTCTGTGTATCTTTGCTTTATCTCAAGTGATGGAGTTACTTTATGTCTTTTACAGCCCTGCCATTTGTTGCTGTTTTTTAAGACTAAAAGCTCTTCAGTATCCATGATGATGAAAATAGATATGTTTTTAGACCTCTAACATCTTGTTAGTAATGTCATATAGTCAGTCTACTTGGGACAAAATTAAAATATTAGCTTTCTGTAGGAATTAGGAGCCTGGTAGGGGTAGAAACTTCCTGCACTGGAGACAACTCCCAATGTCTGACTCTATCAGTGTGGCTGATGAAATCTAGATTGAAGGTGTGTGGTTTGAATTTAGTGTGTTTAGGACCAATTAAATAATGTGAACTCTGGTAATGTTCAAAGGGTTGTAAAGAGATTTGCCATGATTAACATAGATGTAGAAGGGTTATTTTTGTCTTGTTAAGTGCTGGTGTTTCCTCATGTAAATATGATGGGGAGCATGTATGCTTTTTGGCATGTCTAGTTTTCAACTTGGTCTCCTTAGATTTAACACTAAACTGATTTGGTAGCTAGAAACAGTGGGTTGGCAGTCTGTAGCTGTGCTCTGGAAGGAATTTTTCATCACTTTGTCCCAGAGAGAGGTTTTGCAGTGTACCTGTTGACCTCGGAAGGAATGTAACGTAAAACAGCTACGAGGAAACTCTCTGATCTACCTTCAGTCCTGGGATTAAGGGAAACATCTGCTTTACTGCATATGCAGTATTGGAATTAGAAATCCAACTTTCTGCCACACCTTCCCAGCCTGATGTATCATCCTTCTTATCTAAATACTACTCAGATTCTTTTTGTCTCACCAGAACTAAGTACTTTGGTATTGAAGTGCTTTTTGTCAGAACTTTTTTTGCAAACTTGTGTATTCTGAGGAGCAAACTGAAATTTTTCAGTTGCCCTAGTGGCTGATGCCAGACAACAGTGCAACACAACACTTGGTATCTCATCTTGTAGCAGTTACATTGTATAAACTAAATTTTTTTGAATGTTAATTTTTGAATTTGAATGGCTGAATACTTAGAGTTCACGTGTGACAGTTACATTAGACCTCATGGGGGATAAAATGCTGTGGGGAAAAATGAAATGGATAACTTTTTGGTAACATGTGAGATGCATGGCTGATGGAGTTCTTTGCTTTGGGGTCAGTTCCGCTAGGGTTTACAGTGCAGTAATACTTGGATTAATGTCATTGGAACACCATTGTTGGCCTTGTCTCACAGACATCTACAGCTCTTTTTTAGAAGTGCAGTAGCATTCAGATATTGTCCTGCTTTTCTACACAAGTTGACTTTTCTAGAGAGCTTTTAAAGCATTTTTTCAGGGTCACACCTGTTGTCACAACCTAAAGGGTTACCTAGTGTGTAGGTATATAAAGGTTATGACTGTAGGTTGATAGGCTTGTGTAATACTCAAAGACACGGAGGCTTTTTACTTTAAATTTCTCTACTTTATTACAGATTGCCACAAATACCACAAAAATCACCCCTAGCAACTATACCTATGATTTATAAAGTGAATATATATGTGAGTGGAATAAATATATATATATAGAGAGAGAGCTCTTATAAATTATTGGCAGCAATCAATAGTATAGCAGCAACCACGTAGGTGTATAATATTACAGGTTACTACAAAATGATCACTAATGAAGCAAACTTTTCAGTAATACAGCAGAAAATGTAATTATGATGAATTACGTACATACACATATACATATGTTTACATTAATATCAGTATCAAGCTAATTGGCCCATATTTGGCCTCTTATATGGGCCAAACCATCCCAGGTATGGGAGGACAAACCAAACCCTCTTTGGCAAAGGTCCAAGATGTTGTAGAAACTCAACTTCTTTAGGAAAGGGAAAGTGCATGCAGCATGGGAAGTTCTTGGAGAGAGAAACTTCATTTTGAATAAAAATTAAGCCATACTTACATAATAGAGAAATAAAGATGTGTAGGACACCATCACTTCAGCAGCCAATAGATGCTGCTAACTTCTACTTTTCACTCAGAATAGCCCATAGATGATGATGTTTTCTGTTCTCTTGTGCCAGGTTTTATTTTTCCAGATTGTTTTCTTGTTCTTGCAGGTAGAACAGCCAATGGCAATTACCAAGTCTTACTTTCCCAGGGTGTTTTCCGTTTTTTTCCAGACTATTTTTCACCTTTGAAGTGATAAGTTGCTGTTACAGTTCCTTATTTTTGTGCCTCTCAGTGGTATCTCAAGATATCTCTGGTTTCTGGGTACCTGGCTGTGTACTTCAGAGAGGTCAGCTGCACTTCTTGACAATGCTTCTGGTTCCCAGGCCTAGTTCCCAGCCTTGCCAGCATTTTCCCTGTCAGTATTTCAGCAGACACTTTCTTCTGCTAGTAATTTTCCATTTCTAACCAGGTCACCTTTATGGCTGCTCACTTCACCTGCAGGTCCAGCTAAGACGTACACTGAGCCTCTTGCAGTATTTTAACATTTCTTGCCCAGCAGAAGATAGGGAACTGTGATTGATATGCTTGGGAGGGACATTATGGAAGCTGATTAATCTTGAAGCTGCAGCTTGACCTTTTATGTTTTACCGTTTTGTGCGTACGCTGAGTGGGCAGGATGTTTCAATTTTGACTGTGTGAAGATGGAATCCAAGCAGCACTCCTTTCTCATCATCAAGAAAGATATTCATCTATAAAGCTCAGTAGATACCGTGGTGAACTGTTCTTAGGGATTCTTCTCAGGGGTCTGTGACCTCTGCTCTTTGTAGCCAACTTCACTCATTCTGCAAGAGGACCCCACAGGGATAGAGAAATATCCTTTGAAAGTGCAGCTCAGCTTGGCCAAATGGTAGATTATTTCAGGAGAGAGAGCAAGGAAGAACTTCCCCCCCTTCCCCTCTCTGTGGCTTCTGTTGCTTAGCAGAGTTAAGAGTATTTAACTAACCAGACACGGAGGTTTTACAGTGCCAGACCGCGCTGCTGCCAAAGTAGCGACAAATACTGCTTTAAGGACTTAAATGGGCTAGAGCAGTTGCAGTGGGGTGGATTTGAATTGCAGTCATGTATGGGAAAGTTAGGAAATGCTCTGAAATGTGAAGCTGTGACAAACCGTAATGATGGGATGTTGTATTGTTTTGTTTTGGTTTGTTTTATAGGAGTTCTGCGTCATTCATTGTGAACCCTTTAACTTTGCCTCTTTCCTTAAAGAATCTTTGGCACTGCTTGTCCTCTTAGTGGTTGAATTTCTGGGGGTTTTGTTTTGGTTTTAGTAGAACAAGATGTAGAGCAATCAGAACAACTGGAATTAGGGAAGCTGGAAGATCTGAGTAAACTTTCAAGGACATTGAAGTTAATTTATACTGCTTGTGGTTTTCCTATTTACACAAAATGCATAGTCACTTCCTCTTTAAAAAAAAATTAATGTGCTAAATGGAGAGTTTTTTTCCTTTAATGGTCTTGAGAAGATAACATCCCTGTCAAGCTTTGGAACGTTCTGTGATATCTTCATGATATTGCACAAGCTCCAGTGCATTTGACATGCAACAGATGTTTTCCCTCAGCTGTGTGCAGGCTCGTGTTCTGGAACAAGATAAGCCCTTGACAGTAGGGTAAACTAATAATAAACTTAGTTTTCTTGTTGGATTTAAAATTCCTTGTGGACACGTAATTAGGAACAGCTCCATGTGTAAGTCTACCCTTATGTCCATATCTTTCCATTTCTTTACAGGAGAGACAATATCTTTTTCCCATCTCTCCTAATTCTGTGTTCTAAACCTCTTATTGCTGCAGGAGTGCAGATAATCTCCCACCAGCTAACTTGCACAGCGGATAAAGTGATTCGACATACTGCCCCAGGGCCTCCTGCAGAGTTCCTCTGCATTATGGCTTCAGACCTTCTCAAGATGCATAATGATTGGAGTCAGAGAGGCTCAGATATCAAAACTATCTGATTATCAAAGATTTACAAGGCAATATGTGAAAAGAAACAGAAGAGGTTGCTGGTTATAACACAGCATACCAATCTTGTAAAACAACCTAAAATATGAACCCTGTGTCTGTGGTGAAGTTTTCTCTTCTGCTTTGTTGTAAGCTTGAAATACATCTGCTGTTCTACTATTTATTGTTGAGATTGAGATAAAAAAACAGCCCAGAGAACAAAATGTGGAGTAAATTTTTTGTTTAAAAGTACTTAAAGAAAAGAGAATCTCACTCTTTAGTTTTTCATGTCTCTTGTATACCTGTTTGAGAAAAGTTATCAGTAATAGTGACCAGGTTTTAGCTCTAGAGTAAAATAAGGTCTTGAACAAGGACTCTGCCAGTGACAAAAAAGCAAGGCTAATTAGACACAAAAAAGCCTTATGCAGAAAGAAGTTGTGTGTATGTGTGTATATGTTTATATATGTAATTATTACATTGAAGTTAATAGGGCACAGTGTAACCTCAGAAGAGAGTAAAAATTTAAACTTAGCTCCTTGTTTCATAACCCCTTCTTTAAAACTGTGAAATGCTCAGGGCCATTAATGGGACCATCTGACTTAGATAAAATTACGGGGGTGCCAGAAATTGACAGGCAGGGGCTTATATCATAGAATCAACCGGGTTGGAAAAGACCTCTGAGATCATCAAGTCCAACCCTTGATCCACTACCACCACAGTTACTAGACCATGGCACTAAGTGCCACATCCAGTCTCTCCTTAAAAACCTCGAGACACAGAGAATCCACCACCTCCCTGGGCAGCCCATTCCAGTGTCTGGTTACTCTCTCTGTAAAGAATTTCTTCTTAATATCTAACCTAAGCCTCCCCTGGCAGAGTTTAAGACCATGCCCTCTTGTCTTACTGATAGTTACCTGAGAGAAGAGACCAACCTTCAAATACAACCTCCTTTCAGGTAGTTGTAGAGAGTGATGCGGTCTCCCCTGAGCCTCCCCTTTTCCAGGCTAAACAGCCCCAGCTCCCTCAGCCTCTCCTCATAGGACTTGTGTTCAAGTCCCTTCACCAGCCTTGTTGCTCTTCTCTGGGAATTTTTCACAACAGCAAAATAATTAGGTTGCTCTTTTTAGCACAAAAAGAAATGGCTCAGCCCTGCAGATACTTTTCAAGTGCCTGATTTTATAAATGCTGACGGTCATATTAGTATACAGAAAATAAAGCTTGTGACAACATGTGTGGACAATCAGTCCAGTAAGGCATCATATAACTTCACATGAATTTTTTGTTTGTGTTTTCCTACCCATAGACAAGAGGGAAAAAAACAGATTTTTTTTTTTCTTGTTATGGCCACTGGATTTAGCAGTAGACAGCCTTTCCTGATGATTATTTCTTTGGGGAATGAAGAGCATGTCATGCTGTATTTAAATAAAGGTAGCTTGTACCATGGGCTTATTTTGCATCTTCAGAAGAAAACTTCAGAGTTGTTTTTTCCCTTGCTTAACAATTGTAACTAAATATTTTGTATATCATACAGCTGTGTGCTTTTTATGAAGTCTGTCTAGCCCTTGATTACTTGTTTTTTTCTGGTGAACATATTTGGTATAGCACAGATAAAAAAATCCCCCACACTTAATCTGTCATAATTAGATTTTAAACTTCTTACAGAAATACTTCAGGGTAACTAAATCTTTAACTTCTCCTTTAATTAACAGAGGAGGAGCTCAGGAAGCTGAGAGAAGAAACAAGCACTGAAACATTAAAGCAGGAGCTAGAAAAGGAACGGCAGAGGAGAATGGAACTAGAACAAAAAGTCAATGAAACACCTAAAGTAAGGTAAGAGAAATATCTTCACTGTAAAGCTGAAAGCCACTTGAGATCTCTGACTGTCAATGAGAAGTTCTGGTGAAAGCATATGTTTTCAGCCTAGGTGGTCTTAAAAGAATAGCTCACAGAGAGAGATGATGCCTGTTTTCCTGTAAAAGTACATAATTAACACCATGTACATATGAATTACTTGGCCATACATGTTTCCATAGCTACAGAAGTGCTGTGACACTTTTCCAGTTGAGGTATTTATTTCACCTTTTCTGATACCCTCCCTCTGGGATCTTACCTACCTGGAATTACTGAAAGCCAGAGGCCCTTTTTCTGCAGGCTGAACGACCCAGGTACCTCAGCTGCTCCTCATAATTACCCACAGTTACTCTATTTAAGGTATCAGAAGGTACATTGCTGCCTTTCGCTTCAGTCTCTGCAGACCTTCTGTCCATTTAACAACACTGAAAGTGCTGGAGCTATCTACCACTGGAAGCTATGGAGACAATACATTACATAAGTCCCCTTGACTCTAAAGACACAATTTTTTTACTTTCCTTTTTAACAGATTTCTTAGTGGTTTCAACAAGTGCCCCATGGTTACAGAATTGTGAGATTTGGTGAATAACTGTTCAGTGCCTGTTAATTTGCCACCCTTGATCAGTCCTTCCTTCACTTATGCTTCTGTCCAGACTGAAGAGTTCCAGCTTTTCCTTAAGAGTACTCTATCCCTTTCATCAATTCAGCTGCCATTCTTCAGCCATTTTGTCCTAAGATAAAGAGTGCGGGTTTTTTTGGGTCATATTTCACACTGATGTTTTTCCAAAATCACTGGTTCCATGCAAGGTTGGTCTATGTGTAGTCTTGACCTGTTCTGCCAAGTTGTGTACTTAGAAGGGGGTTTGGAAGGTGCTTGTGGAGGAGTCTGTTTTCCAAGGCCACGACCATGAAGTGGGAAGGTGGTCCAGAGTGCTCTGATCTGGGCTTTTTTGTAGTGACATTCTAGAGTTGCTCTTACATCTGGGATGTGAGAGTTCATTTTTATTCCCTATGCTGGCTGGTCTGGCTGTGTACCTAGGCTGATGTTGAGTGTACAGTTGGAGAAACCTGGACCTGTCCCCATGAGCTGAGAGTCTCTGTTATCTCAGTAACAGCAGTACAAAGCCATGAGTATTGTGGTAGATGGAACTGGCAACTAAGGATACCTTCTTGTCTGTGACTTGCTGCCTTGAAGAAGTTGCTTGAGATGCAAATTCCACATGCTTGTATTTAGTACTGGGCCTTTGGCTTTCTCCTGAAAACAGATATGCCTGGGCTGTAGATCGTGCAATAGAAGGGGGAGAGTGATCTCCTCATTGCTGGGAGTCCTGGAGGAGGATGAGGAGCCATCGTCCCCTACGTTATCCTGTCCTGTTTCAGAGTAATGAGGGTGGCCCAGAGTCTGATCTGGCCCACTACAGTTTGTGAGTACACGTTTTACAGAGAAGAGAGATGGAAGGTCTTTATTTATCAATGTTAATGTCAACATCTGTGCTTCGTTGGATTGTGGACAATAGTAAATCTCTAGCAGGCATGTCATTGCTAAATTAAGGTAGGATGATGCTACTTCCTGAGTGTTGTGTTCCCATTTAGATATCCTAAGGATTACACTAGTCCTGTTAGCTTGCGTATTGCACTTGGGGATTACATTCAGCCAATTATCCCTCTTACCTGAGTCTTAAAATAGTCTTACTAGTATTTCAACCTTTTTGGGACAGGCAGGATATGTAAGGTACAACAAAATAAGACTTGGAAAATTTTTCAGTTCCTACCCAGGAGGAGAAAAATTGGGTTGTCTGTGATTTTTCCTTAACTTGTGCTTCATTGTGTGAAATTCTTCTTCACTGCTTACTTTTTGCACTTCACTGTGGACATTTTAAAATACTTTTATTAGGACTACAGATGAAATGTTGGCATAGTCAAATAAGTAATAGGCCAAATTTATGTCTTATGGAAACTTAATTTTATTAGACAAAGTAATGGCAGAAAGTTCTCTCTGCTTATGTCCACAAAACCAAATTCATCCTGCTTCTCAGGTAATTCTTTACACAGTTTTAAAGTCTTATATCCCCTGGCAGGGGGAGTGAGAAGTTGTATGGTACTTAGTTGAAGAATGGGGTTAAACCACGATAGTATATAAACATATTTGCATGTGCTTTTCTTTTTGCTTGCAGAAGTGAAATGAAAACAAAACCATGCTGTGGTGTAAGAAGAAAGAAATAATTTTAAAAGCTGCAGTTTTAGAAGTATTTGTGAAGCAGATCAATACATGTAGCAATATAAAACATGATGCAAAATGTTTGCTAAGAGAAAACAACAAGCTCACAGTCTAGATTTTTTTTTTTTTTGCTAGTGAAGAACATGGGCCTCCTTCATTGAGTTGTGCACAGAGAGGAGTGGAAGAAGAGGATTTTTAATGGTTTTGTTTATCATGGTGTTAATTGTCTGTGTGTGTTAGTATTCAGAAACTTTATGGCCTCAGTTAAAGTTTTCTATAGATGCACTTCAGGACATCCCATTTGGTATGGCAGCTGAAGCTCATGACATTTTGCTGGTAGAAAAGTGCATAAATTATCTGAAATGTGTGAGCTATTGCTGCCACATATTACCAATTGTGAGCTAGAATCACAGAGGAAGAAAAAATAACAAGAAGTTTTGCAACAACGCCTACCAGCAGGCTGTAACTCATGCAAACCTTTTTATTAGTATCTTTGTGAATTATTTTTACAAGGACCAAATAGACAGTGCTTCTACATAAGACACTCTTCCTTCATTGTGGATGAGAATGGCAAAGGCTTCTGAAGTGCTTGGTGTATTTAATGAGAAAGAGATGCAAAACATGAAAATTATTTAACTTGGGTTTTAAGAGCTCTTCCAGTTAAGAAGCCATTCATACCTGAATGATGTCTTTAAACTAGGCTGTGAAAATACCTAATTTATGCTTATTATTTGCATGTATGAGGTTGGAATGTGCTTTTGATGGATGTGCACACACATTCAGATTGGTTTGAACAGTAGGAAACATATAATAGCCTTGACTGGCTTCCACAAGAGCTTTTGAAAGATTAATAGTGGGTTGTGTGTGAGTTTGGATTTAGCCTGTAGCAAAATTGCTGTGAATATGTCTGAGAACATCCTGGCAGTGACTGGACCTGTTGTGTACTGCAATTCTAGTCTTCACCCAGTTGTTGGAGGGAGTCTGTTGTTTCGCATAGATCTCAACTCGCAGCTGTTCGGGGCCTAATATGCACAAACCAAAAATATTTATTGAAGATAAATGGTCTTCAGTGTCAAGACTCGCTTAACTTTTGTGTCATACTTGCAGCTACAAAAATAGTGCTTTAGTGATGTTCTGTGGAGAAGCAGTAAGTGGATACTGCATCAGTTTTGAGTGGTATGTGTGGACTGGTCATGAACAGCTCTGAAATTATTAATATTCATGTTTCCCTGACTTCAGTATATTGAAGGAAAAAAAAAAAGGAAATAAGAAAAAGGCACATTTGTGTTTGTTTCCCCCAGGGATTGAGACTCCTCTTACCTGTTTTAATCCGCTTGTGCTTTAAATGGATACAATCTCTGGTTACCTAAACGTGACCTCGCCTCAGGTTGGGATGTGTTGGTCTTACCAGTTAAAACCTTTTTCTGTGTGAAAAGTGTGCTCCAAGAGGAAGTCATGCAGCTTGTTTTCTTTGGTGCAGGCTGTGGTTAGGAAGGCCCACACGTGAACACAGCATTGTTGTGGGTACTCTTTATGTTTTTAAGCCTTTAAACTGGTGTCTGGCATGAAGAGTGGCACAGAAACTGTAGCAAAAATAATTCCTCTCCTCTGTCAGTGGTCTTGATGAACTTGTGGTTTGATGTGACCTGGTTTTGGGATTGAGCTTCCCAGTAGGTGTGCAAGCCTAAACAATGAATTCTGAGGTTCCTGGCCTAGATCTGTCTTAAGTGGCTAATTATAACCTGATTCACAGGTGCAGTAATGAGCTGTCATTAACCTGATGATTCGTAAAGGTCAGGTTCTTCATAGGGAAGGAGTAACAGGCAGATGGCAAGTAAGACATTGCCAAAAAAAAGAAACAAAAGCACCAAGAAGGGCCAAAGCCAACTGTCATGTGCTCCTGATGGAGCCCAGTAGGGCTGCTATCCAGAACTGCTTCTTGATGAGATTTTTTTGCCCAAGAAGCATGGGGAGTAATGACACTGTGCTGCTTCTAAAAATACATCCCAGCATGTCAAAGGAACACCCAGTTTGAAGAGTCTGACAGCTGACAGCGGTGGGATCCCATCTTGGCTCTGTCACAGGAGTTGTTCAGGTGTGACACCACCCTGGTGCCTTCACATGACTGCAGTGGGTTGAGTTACTGGCTGCTGCTTCTGAGTGACTGCCTCCTTTCCACCTAAATGTGTCTTCAGCTTCAGTGAAGCACAGTGACAGATTGCAGATGAAAATGCCCAGCTATATGGCGTAACCATCTAATGTACTGATAAAGGAAAACAAGACATTCCTGTAAAATAGTTGGTGCAAATTTGACCATGTTTATTGCTATTTTTTGAGAGCTTGAAATGGAGGAGATGCGAGGGTGTGGGAGAAGCAGCAGGAAGAAGAGGAGTTTTTAGGTGAGGAACCCAAGATTTGTATAGAAACTGAGGGAAAATGGCATAGAAACCAAAGTTAATGTTTAGCTAGAAAAAACTGATGGAATTTCAAGTGGCTTTTGAAAAGAAGAGTTGCTGCAAACACTCTGGGGAGTATGCTGGGGAGAAGTCCTGAAGAGTCATGAAAACAAGTGTCTTTGAAAGCAGAAACCATTGAATTCAGCTCATCTATGCAGTTAAATGTCCTGTAATAATTCATAAATTAGTAAATTATTTCTAAGTGTTCTTTTTAGAAATGAACAAGGATGTTGTAATCTCATTAAATCTGAGGAATGGTTAAGAAGGAAGGGAGGTAATTAATTCTGAGGTTTCTCCATCATACCCATTGATGTATGGTGATGTTGAGACAGCACATATTCGTAATGGCCTTTTCCATGTGCAGACAGTACAGTGAGACGTTTTCCTAATGTTCTTTCCAGAGGAACAGCAGGAGAGAGAACTGTATGTCTATATTTCTGCAATCTGCCCAATGCAGTGGGATCTCTCTTCCCACTCTTCGTTTTTTTTTGACCATGTTTCACTTGATTCTCTTCCTGAGGAGCAGAAGATGAAGGGAACATTTGAAATTACTTATATTATCTGATAAATGAGTAATAATGAAATTGCAAAACTGACACTTTCCTGTTTCAAGCAGTAATGTTTTCAATCATACAACTCCCTGTCAAGTGAAGCTTGCTGTGGCTGGTGTTATGTTGTCAAAGCTGCTGCTTCATTAGAAAAATCTTTCTGTAGGATGCCTGTACATGGATGGCTGAAGACTTTGGGACTGAAGCCTGAAGTATTCTCGAGACAGGTTGGCAGTTGAAGGCTGTGGATAGTGCAAATATAATTTGAAGGCTTGCACATGTGCAGAATGGCAGAAACATTTGTGTTTTCAAAAATCTGTTCACTTTTAATGGATGAGAATATTATTCTTGACTCATTTTGAAAGGTGAGACCAATGATGCCTGCTACTTGACATATTTTTTTAGAACATTTTTGTCTCAGTTTTTCAAGCTGTTATTTCAATTTTGCAAGTTTTTCAGGACATTGTTACAATTGGTTAGTATCTGTGCATTTTGAGAGCTTATAACATTTTAAATCATTCTTGACACTTATTCCTCTTGTGAGGTTGAGTGGTGTTTGACTTTAGTAACGATAGCAGAATTCAAGATTCACGCATTAAACTGTGGTTTTGCTCTACTGCTGTGGCTATAACTTGTGATACGGAATCCCTTTTGATTTATTACTGTGAGAAAAGTCGTGGCTGTGAAGGTTTTCTGGCAGGCATTGCAATGAATATACCACACAAACTAATGCAATGAATTTGATACTAAATTGTTTAGTAGCTGTAAGATGAAATTGAGCTGTTGGTGACATGAAATGGCTAAACCCCACCTCTCCTTCCAGTGGATGGTATTTCCCTGGATCCTAAGTGCAGTGAATGTTTTGAACCTTGTGAAGGGGCGTACCTTTTTTTTTTATTGTTTTTTTGTCGTGATTTTATAATCTCAGCTCTGGAAATCGTAGAGGTTCTGGTGCTTCCTTTACCTTAAAGGGAATAAGTTCTTCTTTAACATTTCACACTGTTTCTGTTTTTTCTTTGTAGGACGGAAGAGGTGCCTGCAGCTCAGCAACCTGCAAAGCCACCAGTGCAAACCAATGGAACAGGTAAGCTTGGACAGAGCATTTGTGGATACCTGCACTGTCATCTACATTCCTCAAGCTGATGCTTAGTATGAATTCAAGAATGTAGTGATTTTTGAAAGAACTAAGGCAACAGTCAGATTCTCAGTCTTTCAGTACCCTTAAGCTTTCATCCCCACACCTCCTGATTGAGACTTAAGGCTTTTAAATCTGTGTCCTAAATTTGAAATTGCTCCTCTTGTACTCCCATAATGTCAGTGCTTTCTGTTATGTGAACTACAGTGTAAAAAACCTGCTGTTTTTTAGTCTCATACACTCAACATTTCTTTCTCGGTACTTTCTCAAGTATTAGCATGTGGGAAGCTACTTCATATTTTTATTTTTCAGTGGAAGTATTCCAATGAAAGTATTATTCCAAATGGACAACAGCTGTAAACTGTCACTAGATGCCTTGTTTTTCTAGATATTGTCATTCATTAATAAATAATTTGATTCTATTTTCTGAGCACCAGTTGCTTTTTCTCATGAGCTTAAAAGCATCATTTTGGCTGTTGTAGTTGGCTGGTTAATCTTTCATGCGTCTTAATTTTATGGAGTTCTGTACTAAATTTGGTCCTGGAATAATTATGACCAGTGTCCTTTTTGCAACTTTGTATTGATCTACATTTCCAAAGAATAGTCTGTCTGGTCCTTCTAGACAACAATTTTGTGATTTACAGGTAACTTTGTTCTCACTTGTGTTGCCCTAAGGCTTTTACCCTTATATTATTTCCATATACCCAAATATTATGTTATATTTTTCCACTAAACCAACATACAGAAAGTGTGCATTGCTTCATTATTTGGCTGTATAAGACTTTTCAGGTAATATCATGCATATATATTCCATATATAGAAAGTAGGATATGCAGCATAATTTCTGAAACCTGACTTTAGAAAAAAGAAACTGCATGTTTTGTTTGTATAGATACCTAGAGACACACACACACAATTTTTGCAGACTGTAAGTGGTCAGAAAGTGGTAGTAAAAATGCCTCTTGCAGAATCTTGCTTCAGTTTCCCTTTCCTGTGAAATTCACGTGGCTGCAAGGTGATTGTCCAGCTCTCTGCTCTGAGTGCTCTCTGCTCTGGAGTGCTTTGCTTTGCACTTGCTTTTCTCAAGGTCACCCCTCAGCACAACAGGAGCACTGAGATTTACACCAGTCTTTTGCTTACAAAAGCCTCTTAACTAGAAAATGTTTTTACGGTGTTTGCTAAAAAATTATTGTTTGTTAGGATGTTTTACTCTCTGTACTTCTGGTAATAAGACTCTTCCATGTACTGCCCTGAGAGCAATACAGGAATCAGCTCTAGTGAAGGAAATCTGTACAAAATCTGTTTCCCAGTGAAGCATCATGTATGGGAACAGGAGCAGGCGTTGGATAAAGATGTCTTTTAGCATTATCCTAATATTTGAAATTTATTTTTTATAGATAAACAATGTCACACAGTCTCTTCAAGACTCCAGAAGTGGCTTGGTGACAAATTTGGGGAGTATGTTGAGGACTTCAGATTTCAGCCAGAAGAGAGTACAGTGGAAACAGAAGAACCGCTCAGTGCTAGAAGGTAAATCCCCAACGTGATTTCGAGATATTATTGGCTTCTTTACAAGTTGCTTTTCTTCGTCACTTTTATTTTACAACCTCTTACATGGTCTGAGCAAGTGCTTGTATGACAAGTAATAAAACTGAAAGCACAGAACCATCGCAAAAGTTTTGTGAATGACAATACATGAAATTAAGTTTTTCTGCTGTCTGAAGTGAAATAAGATTTATAATATTTACCAGGTTCCTTCATATGCCTCCCGCAAACTGTGCACCAAGTTGTAGGCTGGAGTGCTTTTGCACTTCAGTTTTTGGTCTGATGCAAGATGGACTGTATTAGTTTCTAGAAACCAAATTTGTAACGAGCAAGAGTGAAGCTTTATGCACATATAATTTATAACTGTAAGCAGTATTTCAGAGACTAAATGTACACAAATGTGCACTGGTTACCTGTTTAACACATAGCTTTTATCTGTTATTTTTCAGGTTGACTGAAAATTTGAGAAGATTAAGTAAGTACTTAGCACTGTTTTATTGTCTAGAAATAACAGTAGTTCTTAGTAACCCTATTGGCAGGATTGCTGCTTTTTAAAATACAGCATTTGAAATTCTTCTGCTAGTTCATAAGCATAAAAGGTTCTGGAACCCTGAACTAGTGTTTGGAGTGCAAAGTAACTTAGAGGAGTAGGGATAGAAACTGTGATTCTGTTTAATACTGAATTACATAGGGTATCTATCTCTGAATCAAACGTATAATGTTAATTAAAATGTGTGAACATGCAATGAATGAGAATAGGGTATCTGTTCACTGGCAGAAGTAAGAGTGTTCATTTGCTCATGTCCTAGCTGCTTGTAGTTTACTTACTGGTCTATCGCTTTTGCTTTCGAAGAAGGGGGTCTCGGACGGTGCATACCCTGAGTGTGTCTTGCATTTCTTTCTCTTGGATAGCTGAAACATTTTTTTTTTTTTGGAAGGTGGAGGATGCAAGATGTCAGGTTAAGCAAAGCAGTTAAGCCCTCCAAAAGTTTGTCTGTCAAAGAATTGCTAGCTTGAAAAAACAAAAAGTTGATACGTTTTCCAAGTTGGTAAATTATTGTAGGGAGATGAAATAAGGGTCTGTAATCTCCAGATAAGGTCAGGGTTTTTTCTCATTAATTCTGGTATTGGTTCCAGTTTCATTTGGGAGAATACTTGTGACTTGTTCTCAGTGGTATACGTGCATTGCCTTTAGAATACCTTTTAAAAAACAGTGTTAAACCTAAGTTTGAGTGGTTATTAGCTTCCAGTAGGTGAGCCATAAAATCTAGATCCCTGTTGTCCGAGGTGCCTGACGATCACTCAGAGCTCTCCAGAACCTTGTAGTCACCAGAGGTTTCCACTGTGGGTTTGGTTTAGTGTGCTGGAGCAGAGCAGATGGAAGCAGTGCTTAAGTCCATGACCTCCTCCAGTGCTTTGGGCATGCCATTTGACTCAGTTCGGCTACTGCTTTGGTCGTGACACTGATGCTGAAGAAATCTAGTCCTAGTTGTTTAATTGCTTCCCATAGAAAGTGTGCTCAGAATAGCTGAATTTCAAGCCAAACAAACTAAGATAGCAAGTTGCAGGCTGTCTTGAAGAAAGACTAAAAGTTGTGAGTTTTACTGCAAATGAGGGTGAGAGCTTTTGGGGCTCCCTGTGCAAGAGGAGTCATCACTCTTCTCGGCAGGGAAGGCAAAACCGGTGTATTCCAACGGAGAAAGCAGAGGTGGCCTTGCAGCAGCCCTCTTCTGTTTCCTTGTTTCCCTAGCTAGTTTGTCTAAGTGGTAAAAGAGCTTAGAGGAAGAGAGTAAGGGACTAGTGGGTTTTAGGGAGCTGAGAAAGAGCCCCTCTTGCTGTTGCTGGCTGTGTGCATCTGTGCATGTGCCTCTCCCAGCATAGGTCAGTCTCCCGTACAGTGACAGCAAGAGGAAAGGTCTGCAGAGGTGGGAGACAGGCTTCTTCAGAGGCAGTGATGTGCTGTGCTGCTTGGCTTGGAAAGAGTAAGCAGCAAAGTGCTACTAAAGGATAGAGTCCTGCACAAACATAGCTAAGACAGATCTAGCATTGTTTTAAGATAACTGAATCAGCAGGATGGGAGGGAAGGGCTGTGGGTGTTGTCTACCTAAACTGTGAGCCTTCCTGCCCACAATCGTTTAGAGATATGGCTTAGTGGTGGGCTTGGCAGTGCTGGGTTAATGGTTGGATGCAATGATGATCCTAAAGGTCTTTTCCTACCTAAATGGTTCTGTGATTTTAAGTTGTTCCTTGGTGGCTTGCAGTGCAGTGAGGCTGATGTACATTGTTTTACAGTGGGACGAAATGCCCTGTGTGGAGGTCTTCAGGGTAGTATGGACGGGGCTCGGAACAGACTGCTTTTAGCATCCAGGGTACCCTTGTAAAGGATGTTGGTTTTTTTCCCTTTGTCTATAGAACATCGTAAAAGTTTAGACATAACCTTTGTCTTGGATAATACTTTAGTTTTTGGAAAGCATTCCTTAACTATTTTTTCAGTTGCATTGATGGATTTAATTTTTCTTTATTTGGATAAGCCTTTTGTCATTACATCTTGAATATTCTTAATAATTTTCTAATTTGGTTGTTTGTCATTTACAAGTGATTTAACTACTGCCAGCTAATTTTAACAGTTCTGTTTTTTCTCCACTTCTCTTTAGAGAGAGGTGCCAAACCTGTTACTAATTTTGTGAAGAATCTTTCTGCCTTATCAGACTGGTATTCTATCTACACTTCTGCTATTGCCTTTATTGTAAGTTATCCTTTTCTTCTGGGAGTACTAAGAACTTTAAAAAATCTATTATTTGCTGAAATTCATTGAAATTGCCGTATCTGAGTAGGGGTTGTGCTACAGTTCAAGTCAAATCAAATAGTGTAATTTCATTTAACGCAAAATACCACTAGTTGTCACTTTAGTTATATTTCAAAACCATTTAAATTGTGTATCCTGTGTTTCTTGTAGCATAGTTTTGTCACTATTAAAATAACTTAAACGATTTGGGTATTGTTCTCTTGTTTCTTGTCTCCCAGTCCTGGTAATTTGATGGTGACTTCAGCTTCTGCAAGGTCTCTTGTTGCCTAGGGCTGAAATGCTGATAGTGGTTGTTTGATGAGAAACTATCATTCCCCATCAGTGCTCTTTTGCCACTTGTTAGGATCATAGTGAGGAGAGGAAAAATGCCTTGATTTCAGTATCATTTAATGTGCAAATATCAGGTCTGTGAGCTAAATTCAAGCATTCCTGTACTATCTAAGGAGGTTTGGATGTCGCAGAGAGACATAAGTATTTAGTGGAGTTTTGATTTCTTTTCCTTCTAATTGTTAGTTAAATGATGTAAATTCTTTTGGTCACAAGTGTATAGAAATATTGTTCTATCAAAGGAATTACTAATAGGCATAGCTGAACGAGCCTGTCTGGTGAAAATGTCACACACCTTTTCATTAAATGATTCCTTCCTGTAAGTTACAGAGCCTGTGCTATTTTACATGGCACAACTGAAGGATTATTGAGGAGGAGACTTCCGTTTCCCAGTGCCCTATGTCTGTCCCTTCTCCTAATCTACTGATTTTCCTCTTGCCTCTCCTGGTAAACACATTTTTCAGATAAAAACCGAAAGAAGAAAGTTCAGCTGATTTTGTTGGAAAACTCTGGACCTGGGAGCTAGAGCAATGTTTCATTTTGGGGCTATCAGTAAAAACCGTATCGTGTCTCACAGAGAGACTGTAGTCTCTGTTTTCAGAAACTGGGAAGGGAACGGGATACCTTTTGAAGCTCTTTGTGTTTGTACTTGGTATGTAAAATAAAACCTGTTTTCCTGCAATCTTTTTAGCCTTGGTAAAAATCTGGGATTTAATTACTTGAAATATTAGAGCAAGAGTTTATCCTGTTGCCCAGTATGGGGCTAATAATTATTACTCTTCTGCTATACCATTAGTGGCCTTATCACGGTCATGTAGCAGATTCACAGACTTTAGAGTTTACTTCCCTTTTTCCCCCTACCCCTTCATGTAATTGTAGTGTTGGAGCTGAAAACTAGTTAAGTGTAATCTCAAGAGATTTGATTCATTTTCAGTTTTGACTTTACGTTGATAAGGCCTGTTGTCAGTCATGGGGGCTAAAATTTATTAATTTTTTTAAAATGAATTGCAGGATTCTGAGCCCAACAGCACAGTGGGAAACAGTATTTCATGCAACTCACTGTACCCCAGTTTGTAATCCATATTTTTCTTTGTTTGTTTGTTTTTTCTTCTTAATCTGCAGATTTACATGAATGCTGTATGGCATGGCTGGGCCATTCCCATGTTCTTATTTTTAGCAATTTTGAGGTTATCCCTAAATTACCTCATAGCCAGGTATTTACTTAAATACTAGCTTATTCTCTTGTAATGCTTTGCTTGAAAGATCTTATTATTCTTGCATTGAGTTGTAAACTGTTACCTTTTCTAATGTTGTGAGTTATGTCTAACAAAGAGAAATTCAAACTCCAATATCCTTAGTGTCATTGGTCAGTTTCTAAAAATCTTTTACTATTACAGGGAATTATCTTTGTATCCTGTGACTTGTGTCATCATAAATAATGTTGCATGCTCTCAAAAAAATTCTAGTATGCCCTCAGCACACTAAAATTCTAAAATAAAATTCTGCAGCATTTAGAGTACTTGGAGAACATCACCTTAAATGTTTAAGTCAGCTGCTTTTTCCCTGGAGAGAACTTTCACCTAAAATTGCAGTTTTGCCTTTTTCCATAGCTCTTGGCCTGCTTTATCCAAAGTGTCTTCCATTTGTAAATTCAATCTCTTTTAAAAATGAAAACTTTTTTTTTTTAATGTATGTTTTCTGTATTAAGAAATCTTTTTAAAATGCTATTTTAGGCTGATGGTGTTTTCCCCCTTAAAATGGTGCAGAGTACCTTAACCTGAATATGTTAAAATAAGTTTCTGACTTCTTAATTGATACTTACCATTTCCCTGAAAATTTGTGGTAGGAAATAGGCTCCTGAATAAGTTGATGTAATTTTGTTCACATGAAAAAACAAGAGAAAATATTTCTAATCATTTATTCTGTGTACACCATTAACTTTTGTTGTAAAACCCACAAACAGTGTTTCTGTGTAGTATCTACTTAGCTAATATTTTTCAAGCTGGCTGTTGTTGGCCACTTGTGCTTTTCTCATGTTGTGGGTTCTTTGTTAAATTTGGGATTATATATTAACTTTTAAGCTGTAAATGCTTATTGTAGAAAACTACTTTTTAACCCTTTACAAGTAATCCATGTTGTCCGGTGAAGAAGTTTTTGCTTTCTTTAACTGTTTCCATAATTTCTAGGGGTTGGAGAATACAGTGGAGCATTGTGCCTGACGTTTCTGAACCCATGGTAGGTCTTTGATCAGTTTGGCCTGTACACCTATGAAAAAAATTGCACGTTTAAACCTTCCTTTGCATCTCTGTGGGTATTTGTGAAACGAAGAGTGAGGTGCAAGTAAAGACATGACTTTTTCTTTTTGTAATTTAGAAATCTTTACTAACAGCACTCTTAGATTCAGGTGCTTCACCTTAAAATACTCAAAATCTGAAATACGTTCCTGAAATTAATCTTAATATGGTAGTTTGGGACAAGTTAGGTCCTGTGGGATCTTCAAGAAGCCTTGCATTCTGTTTTCTTTAGGATCATCAAGTCCAGCTGTTAACCTGGAGTTGCCAGGTCCATCAATGAGTCCTGGTCCATGTCCCTGAATGACACATAAAATACCTTTAGGGGTGGTGACTCCACTTCCCTGGGCCGACTGTTTCAAGGCTTGACAACCCTTTTTGTGAACAAATTTTTCTGAATATCCAGTCTAAACCTCCCCTGACACAAGTTAAGGCCGTTTCCTCTAGACCTGTCACTTGTTACCTGGGAGATGAGACTCACCTCCACGTCGCTGCTACCTCCTTTTGGGTAGTTGTAGAGAGCAATAAGGTCTCCCCTGAGCCCCTCAAAGCATTGAAAACTAAAGATAACCAGCAATGGAAGACACATAGAAAGTAGATCTGAAACAAGGGAAGATGTTGATTAATTTAGAGACTATGTCTGTTGCCAAGAATGTTGAGGGATCACCTTATTCTGAGGAGTTTTGTAAAATATGTTTCATCTGAACTGAAAATTAATGGGTTGTCTCTTTCTTGCCTAAGGAACATGCAAAAGAGGACCTGACTGTGTCTGAAAAGTTTCAGCTTGTTCTGGACGTGGCTCAGAAGGCACAGGTACTGTGCTGCTCTCAGACCTCTCTGGCTGCTCCCTTAGAAACAAGGAAGTTCATAGTCCAAGTGGTCAAAGGATGTTGTTTTGCAACATGTGAAAACAAATACTCAAAAATACTTTCCTTGCATAGGGATCTTTTCTACCTATGAGCAATGGAGATCTTGTTATGATTCCTGGGGCTTCTGAAGTAGCGTGGTGCTTCAGAGAATTGGTTGAGGTTCTCTGGTCACATCCCTGAGTGAGCTCTGGAGTTTTCACAGTTTTCTCCCTAATATATTCATATAAGCTTCTGATAATGTAGATTGGATGGTGAGTCTTACCAATGTACTGGAGGGTGGGTCCTTATATTAAATCTGCTAGTCACAAAACTGATGTAGGAGGCTCTATTCCTTCAAGATTTAGCTGAAGGCTACTGTCTGTTTAGGTGTTAATTCAACAGTTTGCACTGCATCTCTAAAATAGCATGTTTTAAAAAACTCCACCCCCTTCAAGCCCTGAAATCTGCTTGTGTGGGAGAGGCTGAAGGAAGGTTTTCTCCCAGCTTCATCACTTTGATGAGGTAGCAGCTGAGTGACTGCACCACTCAGTTATCTGCAGCCTTGTGCCATGTCAAATGATGTGCTGCTGCTGAACGGCATTTACCTTTCCCTTGCCAGCTGCATATGCTCAGCTTATGCCTTCTGCTGGTGGCAATGCATATATTTATGGAAATCTATTGGGAAGGTGAAATTTTCAGGTGCTATGACAGCAAGGATCTATCAGAGAAGGTGGCTCTTAGTCCTAAGCAGGGGTCAATTTACATCAACACTTGTTGGAATTACATGAAATCAAGTCACTCCATGGGTTTATTATAAAAACCTGATAGTGGCTGGCTTCTAGGAAGCTAATAGCCCGTTTCATGAACTCAGTAACCACTTCCTGAAATTTCAGTGCTCAAAATGTGCAAAGAAATTTCCCATTTTGTTACCTACTGACAGAAGCTCTGAGCTCCTAGATTGACAGCTATATTTGCAGTAATGTAGTTACATTTCAATCGTGACGGTGGGGTCACATAGTTTCTTCACTTTTAATAATCAATTGCAAGTTCCAGAACAAGGTGTTAAATGAGATGGAAGTCATTGAGTATTGCTATTCTGTTCTTCATTTCCTCAGTTGTGAAGTATATAATGGCTAAAAATTAGTTAAAAAAAAAAACAACCACTTCTGGAAATTGCTTACCAACAGAGTAAGATAAATGTTGGTTTTCATTATGTGGACAAAAAAACCCAAAACAATGCAGGACTTTGTTTTAACTCTCTTGCTTCTTGTGCAGAACCTTTTTGGCAAGATGGCAGACATACTGGAAAAATTTAAAAAGTAAGTTATCTAACATGAGTATTTTTTCCCTTTAAAACAAGACTTGACTGGTATTTGGAACACTAGTAATAAAATTTTGTTTCTTTTTTTTGTGCAGCTTGTTTATGTGGGTCCAGCCAGAAATAACACAGAAGCTCTATGTTGCTCTGTGGGCAGCTTTTATTGCATCCTGCTTTTTGCCCTACAGGATTCTTGGCCTTGGACTGGGTAAACACAATAAATAATTGACCTGTTACAGTCTAGATTTAATGTGTTAAAATTTACGTGATCTTTAGAGGGAGAATTTTAGAGTTTAAGAAGGAAAACCTTCATTAATAAATAACGCAGTGTTTTAAAGTATTTTCATTGTACTTGGCATCATTTGTCTTGAGAGTTTCAAAAACCACCTCTGTATATAACAGAAAAAGACTGGCTAATGCTTTTGCTTCTTGAAGAGAAGTTTATGATGAGCTATTAGCAGAGCTCTTCAGACTGTCAGATATAAGGCTTCTGGAAGGTCCTACATTATGAGATTTTTTTGCTCATACATCCTTGTAAATATGTGGCAAGACATAGAGAAAGCATGAAGATGACAGGGTAAGAAAAAATGGAAAAGTTAATGGGTATACTTGTAAAACTTGGAGGAGAGGCTGGACAAAATGACCTGTGAGTGAAGCTGCAGGTAATTAGTCTCAACTGGAAGTTGGGAAAAGAGGCTTCTCACTATAGCATGAGACCATCATTTTTCTAAGGTATGAAACCCTATACTGTGAACCAAGAACCTCTCTTTTTTTTTTTTTCTTCATTAAAGTAATGATATAATAAAATGAGTATTACTTTTAGTGGCACTGAACTTGAAATTGTGTTAGCTTGAACATAAATGTAGGTTTGCTTAATGCAGCTGTTGAATTAGATATGTGAGGAATTATCTTTTTACTCTGACTCTCAGGAGATCTGAATTGCACTCAGTAAAGTTTTGAGAGAGTATTTTAAGCCCTTTTTAATCTGGCAGAATGCAAGGAAATAACTTGGATAGGATAAGAGGAGGGACTGGAAGATAGGCTTTTATGTAGTACGTGAGAGCCCTCTGTTGCCATTTAAATTCTTGCAGGAGCTGCAGAGTTGAATGCTCTGGTCTGTTTTCTGTTTTGGAAGTATATCACATTTCCAGAATGGTTCTGGAGCATATGTTTGGGTTATTTTAATATTCTTCTGCATAAGGGCAGCTATGGTTTAAAAGAACTGAGGATGGGGAGGAAGTAATCTGGGCAGGGAGGAAAAGAAAAATAATTTTCTGTCATTAGAAGAAGAATCAAAATATAAAACCAAGGGAATGGTTTAACACCATGATTTAAGATGTAGAATTTGTTTTCGTTCATTAACTTGTTAAAACATTATTAAAACAGTGATGTTCTTAGTGCCTTTCAGCATGCATACTGAAGTGAATTTTTTTCAGGACTCTACGTTGGAACAAAGTTTTTCCTTGTTGATTTTATCTTCAAACGATGTCCCAGACTAAGAGCTAAGTATGATACTCCTTATATCATCTGGATAAGTCTCCTGACAGATCCTCAGCTCAAAGAAAGATCTAATGCTACAGTGTCGAGACGGGTAAGGGTATTAAATCTTTTTGTCCCTCTCTTCCCAGCATCTGAAAATCAGATCCCTTTCTCCCCTTCCCTTTTCTCCAGTGACTAGAGCACATTAAAGATAAGGTTAATTAAATCCTAACAATCAACGTTAGTTGAATTTTTTTATTATTTTCAAGATTCACAGTTTTCCTATGGGTTCTGTTGTAGGAAAAGAATCAATTGTCAAAAATGTGTATGCATATATATATGTGTATATATATATATACTGTGAATCGTATGAAGCTAAACACAGAAATATAACACCTTCCATATTCATATCAATTTCTCTAACATACATTCTGTGTGATTTTATTGTCAAAATCTAGTATTTATGCATCCACTTCTATACTTAGACATTCCTTTTCAGTGGAAATTTAGATGCTTAGGTAAATTGAAGAACAGTTAGTTAAAAAAATTATATAAAGGCTTGATTGTAATATGTGCCTTACTAACGGGATAAGCATTAGCAGAGGTAATAAAGTAGTTTACAGATTTAGGCGTTATGTCTTAGTTATTTTTATGAGGCGACCTTTTAGCATAGTGGTGATAAATGACGTCTCACCACGTTGGTACTCCAGAAGTACCTTTTCTTTTTGTTAAAATGTGATAGTTAAATCTCAAGTGTTGTCTTTTGTGCATCTTGATAAATTGTTTTGGAGCCTGTCATAACTGAAAAGCTGGTTATGCTTTTCCTTGTCCCTGAATTTGTCAATGTTTATTAGTTTAAAAATTAAAGTAGTTGTAATGGATCTTCAGTCTAATCCCCATTTTAGCATTTGCTTAATGCCTCTCAGCACAATATCTGATTACAGTCATGGAATATGAGAATATTGTCTGAAATGCTCAGCACTGAGCAATAATTCAGCCTGGATACAACAACTGGAGAGCAAAAGGGATAAGCATGTGAACCCTCAGTTGTTAAGTTGTGAAGAAGAGATCATGGATTCTGGGAGTGATGGAGCAGTTGGTGGTGGAAGAACTGCAGCATAATCCAAGTATTTCAGAAGGAAGTGGAAGATAAGGACAGTCTATGACAGAGAGTGAATCTTTTGGTCCTATTTTTCAAGGGATGAGAGGAATAAATGAACACTTAGGTGAAGCTGTCCATGGCCTGTATTTCTCTTGCTTGCAGAAGATGGCCTTCTTGAGCTTACAAGTTGTTTTTCACTTACTGTGGTGGTTGTGACAACTTCTTGCTGGGTCTCTTTAATCTGCCTTAGAGGGGGAAGAGTTCTGAATTGCTAAGCTGGAATCCATAAAGTTAGAGAATAATTATTACCTCTGAATTTTCTTCATGGTTTAAGTTTTGACAAGTAGACCAGGGATTTTGTACTGTCATGTCTGGCTTGGTGGCCTTGGCTTCTCTGCCTGGAAAGACTTCAGTAGGTGCTTCCAAGTATCTTTGAAAACATTAACTTGATCTCAGTAATTGTACACCCCTTCAGAGATTTCTGCATTTCTCATAGTATGAGAAATAAATGTTTGTACAAAAAGGTAAAAATCAGATGGGCTTCTCATTTCCTTCACAGAACAGACAGAGCCCAAATGCATGTAGTGCCAGCATGTATGCATTGGCTTTGCTTCTTATCATTAAACAGCATACAAGACACCGTAAACTTAGACACAATGCATTATTCATTGCCTGTACCACCACTCTGACCCCATGTCCTTAGAGAACAGTCCTGACAACAGTATCTGATTGGTAAAGGTTGTGTGTCAAAAGCTGATGACACATCAAGTGAAATGGAATACCTCCAGGTATTTCTACCTCCGGGTTGTTGGTGACATTTTTAGACAATCAGGACTCTTCAGCATTACATATCCAATCACTTCCACTTAGATTTAAGGCTTATCAAAATTGGATGCAGTGCTTTTTGCTTGGTAATTGACCACAGGTCGTCTCAAGCCTGAGTGGTTAGGGGAAAAATTTGCATGTGTTAGGCAGGTCTAGAAATGAGGGACTTTCTCACATTTTTAACCGCCAGATGGGATGTAGTGCTGAAGTTTTAAACTCCTTTTTTAAATCTCTTTATATAACAGGTAGGTATAAAGCAGGGTAGCAAAGAGCAGAAATAGTCCTTATTCCAGCACAAAAAAAACTTAGACCTGTTGCCCTGATCTTTTTTTATGTTTTGGGCCATGGAGTTTCATCTGGTTATGTGCATGTGCAGACAAATAACTTGTCTAAGAAGGATTTCAAAAAGTTCTTCTCATCTTTACTTGTACACAGATTGTTGGAGAAGCTGTTATTTTCCTTGGTTTCAGGGACTTGATCACTGCTAAGAGCGCTGCAGAAGGCCAGTACCTGAGGCAATATTGCAGTTACCATCAACCATTTGCTTTCCATGCCAACTTACTTTATTTTTTTTGTGTCATTGTGCCCTAAAAGGTGGATGACAAAAACCCTCTTCTGTGACTGTTTTGTCAGTCTGGTTTCTAGTTAGCAATTGCAGCAGACATTTTTTCATTTGCTTCAGATTTCTTTTGTTAGCTCTAAATCCTGCAAAGTGTCAAGTGCTGCCAACTTAGTGCCAAAAAAAAAAAGCAGCCAGAGGCTGGTTGGCCTTCAACAGCATTGGGCCTTTAGAGAGGAAAAGCTTAATCCTGAGCTTCCATGTTGTCAGTTTTCCAGTTGTTTAACTGCATGTGTATGCTAGGGCTAAGAACGGAGGTGCTAATGCATCAATGACAAAAGGCAGCTTTTGGAATCATGTGGTGCCCCAACAAGATGAAAAACCAAATGCAGGCAAGCTTTCCGAAAGAAACTGCCTGTTGTCCTTCCAGAAGCAAGGCTTGTTGCTCCAGTGCTTCAGGGGCTCTGTTTAGAAGTAGATTTTACTCAAGTACTTTAGTTTTGGGAACTCCGTGCTGCCTGTTTTCCCCACAAGGATGCTGACAGCCATTCAGATTTTATTTCATGTGTCAACACTCTAAAAATTCAGTGTAACTTCAAAGCAAAGGAAAGATCAATGGCTCTAATGCAACCTGAATAAATTGAACTGGTGTGCTCTAACCACGGATAACTCTTTTTTTAATTGCATTCATTGTGTGTAGTCTCTTGGTTTGTGAGCAAGATCTTGCAGTGTCACTCAGTTCATGTTTTATTCTGTGTATTATACTGTTAAATAGATTTTACTTTTTTTCTTTTGTCACTGTCACATTTGTGTTGTTTGTTTCTTTTCCTGCTAGCTGTCAGGGCATGAAAAGGTATGGATCGTAGCGTGGAAAACTTGCTTTCAATTTCAGCATTTGTATTTGTAATGAGCTTATGCAGTTTTGCGTGGCTTTTTCTTTGCTCTTTTTTTCTTTCTAAACTTCTTTTGTGCAGTAATATTTTGTCTAACTCTTGAAGAAAAGCCAAGTGCTGATACCTATTGTCTGTTAGTAGTCCCACTAGTTACAGTCGTTGGAGCTGTGTGCAGTGACTTAGCTGTATCTAATTGGATATAGCCTTTACTGTAGATAAATGCTATCTTAAGGTAGGTGCAATTAGCACCATGTGCTTCACCCCTGCAAAGGGTGTCCATTAAAGGGCAGCACTTTGACAGGTTGTGTTGAGGTGCCGTATTAGAGATTGGTGTTATAGCAACAGTGTAGTGCAGTAGTCCAAAGTTAACTTTATTGAAGTAATTAATGAAAATTGTTGCATTATAGATTTTTAATTTTTTTAGAAAGAGTAGTTCGCCAAATTATTTTTTAAGAGCGTAGCTTAAATGTTGCTGCTCAGATTTTGGAATTGTGTTTTTTTTTTTTTCTGCAGATTCAAACAGTGGGATCCAGAATCTACGTGGGCTCAAGCGCCCCAGCCGGAATAAGCAAAGATGAAGACACAAGTCGTTTGCATACCACCAAGAAGGGGAATTTCCATGAAGTTTTTAACCTGTCAGAGAATGAACGTCCTTTGACAGGTATGATGCCATCAGCAGAGTATTTTGTAAAAAGCCAAGGACAGTTTAAAGTTGAATTCTCTTTCTGTTCATTGCATAGGTGTAAGCTTTTGATTAAAAAGTCTTGCTTTAAATTAGGATGAATGGAGACAGCCACTTTCATTCCACATCCTTGCTCTTTGAAAAAGTGCACAGCTTGATGTGCCTTTTGTGGTTATGCAAATCCAATAGTTGAGTTAAAGGGAATAATTGTGTGGGTGGTTTTTGTTTTGGGTTTTTTAAAACCAGTGTTAAAACAGATGTTATGATGGCTAAAACACCTTATTTAGGCTTTTCTTTCTAAGCACTTTTAGTTTTAAGTATCTAAAGTTTAATATTTATTGCTTTCTGTTTTATAAGGAAACTGTTGGGTGAGTGCCTGTCTCTCTCTTTCTTTTTCTTAAACTAAGAATTCTTGTTATGATTTTTTCAGCATCTGAAAATGGCTGGCGCTGTTGCTTGATTAACAGAGATAAGAAGATGCCTACAGACTACATCAGGCATGGAATTCTTTATGTCACAGAAAAGTGAGTCATTGCACTCCACACATTTTTTAGGAGGGAAATGCAAGACATTAAAGAATTTGAATCTAAAAGTGATCGTTTAACAATGTTTTGAAACAAAAATGCCATTTCAAGGTGCTTTAAAGCCTCAAAAAAGCATCATAGGGAGAGCTGAGTTTGGCGTATGGCAACACTTAACAAAAGTGATTTTGCCTTGGAAGGCTTGCACAGGAATGCAGAGTAGCTCTGTGTAGGCAGTTGTTAGTAGCTGGAGTTCTTGATGTGGATAATGTGCTAACTGTATATATACTAGAAAAGAAACCTAAAAGCTAAGTGTACTTTGAAAGTTCTGATCAACAGCTATTTGGCAAATAGTTTTTTTGGGTTTTAAAACAAGCTGAATATATAGCTTCCTTGAAATGACATGCAACAGAAAGAAAACTGAAAATCAACCCTTGGTTTCAGATCCAGTACTTGATTTTTATGAGTGTTTTTTTAGGTTTTTTTTGGGTTTTTTTTGTTTGTTTTTGTTTGTTTGTTTTTTTGAAGTTGGTTGGTTGGTTTGATTTTTGTTTTCATTTTTTGGTTTTTTTTTTTTGGTGGGGTTCTTTTTGTTTGTTTTTAGGGTTTTTTTTTTAATCCTTACTACCTCCCAGCCTCCCAGGGCTGCATAGCTATGGTCATTACTGTTTGGGTCTTGCACTGAAGTTCCTTTGGAGTGTAATGAAAAGAAGTAAAGCTCATCTGTATGCGATGTCACCTAGTGATGGAGACCACTCTCCAGCATTTATAAATCTGAGCTTTTGTCTGCATCACAATACCATGAAACTAACACAGTGTTTTTCATTAATCTTCTCTTAGAATGGAAAAAGATTTAAAAGCTTTTTGAGATTTGGTATTTCGGTTGTTTAAGGATATATGTCCCTCGTGTGTCTTTAAAATGCTTGTGAGGTTTAACCATTAAATGTAGTAATATAAATACAAGAATTCTTGGGTGTTTGTATGCATACCATATGTTCTGGGCTTTCAGACACATCAGTCAGTGGCTAGAATTTATAAATGTTTGCTCTAAATTACAAGCCATAACTGAACTGCAATTTGTGTGCCTCTTTCTTTGGTTTTGAAGCTGATTTAAACCTGTGAGATTTCAAACTTCAGAAGAGACGAGGAATATTTGAGAGATTTGTTTTAGAATATCTTATCAAAATTAACATTTTCTTTTCTCTTTTTCAGTTACTTGTGCTTTGAAAGCTCAAAATCTGGCTCATCTAAAAAAAATAAGGTTATAAAGCTAACGGATATAACAGATATCCAGAAGGTATGTCTGATTAATGTTGCAAATAGGGGAGAAAAATTATTTTCTCTTCAGCTAGTCATGTTTTGCATTTTTCCTTATTATTTTGAAAAAGCATGCTATTGATAATTTTTATTATCAAGTAAAATTATCAAGTAAATTTTTATTATCAAGTAAAATGTAATCCTTCCTGGAACTGGTTGTTTAGCCATTCAGACTCACCATGAGCAAACTCACTATGAGCATGAAGACTAAGTAATTTATTAAACCCTTATACTCCTGCATTATTTTAAAGATTAAAGTCATGTTGTTTATTAACTCCAATGTTGATAGAGATGCTGCATACTCTTTAATAAAATTTATTGGAAGCAGGAATGATGTAATACTAACTTTATTTTTGGTGTGGATATTGTTAGATGCACCATCTTAAAAGTAAGTGCCTCAAAGTGAGGAAAGATTGTTGTCAGTGAAGAAATGCAGGTCATTAGAATAGCCAGACTGGGTTGGGCTGAAGTTTTATCTAGTTGGGACCCGTCAGTAATGGGCACCAAGTGCATGGTTGGAAGCGCAGCAAGTACAATGTCATCCTTCTTCACTTGTCTTCATCTTAAGCACACCTGCTTTCTGCTGCATCTTGTGGCCATCAGTGCCACAGATTAAATCATGCTGAGCAAAGAAACAAAGCCTGGTGTCTGCTACTGTGTAGGTACCTCCAGATTTCCAAATTAATTCCTTCTATTTATAACACATGTCTATAAAGCAGACAACTTACACTCAAATTTAACATTCCTATTGGAATTAATAATCCATATTAATGGATTTCAAACATCACAGTTAAAGTAATGCTGGCACGTTTGTTGGTTAGTCTTTACTGCCATAAAAATCCTTTTGCATCTGTTTAGGGTTTTTTTTAACAAAGGTGAGACAGGGATTGTGCAGCCAAGCGTGAACATGTGCTGTGCCTGCTTTTATTTGGAGGTGGGAAACAAAGGTCTGACTTGGGGGTCTCTTCCTCTGTGTGAATATTGGGAGGACATACCAGTGATAAGCTGTGTCACCTCGACAACATCTTTTGCAGTTGTTCAGTACATAAGATATCTTTTGTGGTTTTTTTTCTTTTTAGTATAAAGTGCTCTCTGTTCTCCCGGGATCAGGGATGGGTATTGCTGTATCGACACCATCTACACAAAAAGTAAGTAGCTGGCTGTACTGGTTGTGTGTTTGACTTCATACCCTTCTTTTCTTCCTTCTCTGGTTAGCACCAGCATAAAGGTTTTTTGTCCACTGACAGCAGTTTTTGGCTTTTTTGTTTGTTTGTTTTAAATTCACTTGTCTATTATTCAGTGTGTTTGTCTTCAGAATTTTAATGAATTAAACATTCAGCTTGTTCTGCTGCATCTGGACTATCTTACTATAACACTTCAGAAAGATTTTCCACGGCATCCCTCTTGAGGAGTATGGGGGCTGCTCTGCTGCACAGTCTGAAACAAAAAGGTTATGGCTTGAGAGTATCTGTGGATGAGGAGGCTTTGGAGTGGAAGGGCCTGACTCTCAGATAAAGTTTTTCTGTTTCAGTCTTTAGTACAATAAGATTGAAGATTCTGTAAGCCTCAGATGCCTTTTGGGCAACTGAAGCATTTCTTAGCATATTTCTGAACCATGTTTCAAAATAATCACTTACAAATAACTTTTCACTAAGTTGCATGACTGTTGTATGAGTTTTTCAGCTTGTTGTTTGATATTGAGAAGTACTTCACAATTAGGAGGTTGAAAATGTTAATCTACCTAAATACATATTCTGTGAACCAAAATGTAGGGGCACTGATAAAGAGTTTTAGAACTTTAATGAAGGCAGAGGTCAATCAGGAAAACATCATGCTCCAAGAAGATGGAGACAGAAGTGGGTTACGGTGTTCTCCAATCCTCATATTCAGTCCAGATGCATTTTATGCCATGATTAGTTGAGGAAGAAGATAAAAAAGTGGCAAATATTAGAAACTCTGCCATATAAACAAGGATTTAGTAGAGAAAAGTAATCTTATGACTTTATTAATGCACTTCTAGTACAATTGATCTGTTCCTATTGACCTGGCCAAAAAAATATACCTGAAGGAATATTTTTCTTCCTGGACTAACATGATGTGTTTTTTTTCTGTTGTTTAGCCTTTGATTTTTGGTGCCATGGTACACAGAGATGAAGCTTTTGAGACAATTCTCAGCCAATATGTGAAAATAACATCTGCAACATCCAGCAATGAGAGCTAGTACCTTATCCTAGAAGAACTAAAGGAAACTTTCTTATTTTACAACTTGGTAGTGAAAAAAAAAAAAAAAAAAGAACATCCTCATCTATTTTGCAATAATTTTTCTTGTCTGGTGGTTTATATTCTGTCTGTTACATAAACCAAGTGTATTTTATATATGCCTTCATGTTTGTTTTTAAGGTTTTTGTAAAAAAAAAAAAAAAAAACCAAAATGAAACAAAACAGTGAAAGTGCTATCATCACTATTAGCCTTGCACATTAAGCACTTTTAATGTTTATTTACTGACATTAAAAGCTGGGAGGATACTTGGAGACCTGACTACATAAGGAAGTGAAACAGAATGATCCCTTTAACTCCACTGAGATCACTAGTTTGTCCCTTTGTCTTAGTTGTTTTTCCCTGGGATGTGAGAATAATGGATGCAGCAGCCTGAAGTCTCCTTCAGCTCAGTTTTGAATTGGGTTCTTTATTAAAACTGATAGCAACACCAAGGAAGTATTAGCATCTTAGTATTTCCATATTTACAACTGCATATAAAATAACTCCTCCTTGCTAATTTTTGTGTCACAGAAAGATATTTTATTGGTTTGGTTAGGTTCAATTTTTCATGCACACAGATGTTTCAATTACTTGTACAGTGAATTGGAGGAGAAAGTTTGTAACTACATCTTCCTTTGCTAATAAACTGAAGTAAGAGGAAGGAAGGCAGGCAGATACTTTTTATAAAAGAGGGCACAAAAATGTTGTTCCTAAAATGTTAGGTATCCTATATTTGTATTTCTGTAGATACTTGTCATAGAAGGGCTCAGCTGTTGTACATGTTGTATGTACAAGGCGTTTGTATGTTAATGCATTAAAGACTTGCAGGCTTTTTGTGTTGGGGGAGGTGGGAATAATTAAACTAAACTGAGACATGACTTTTTTAAATTTGGCTTTTCTCTTGAGTTACCTTGTAATGAGAAGAAACACTGTAATATAGCAACTGAAAGCACTAGTTCCTCTCAAAGGATAATTTGAGGAGCATTGATATGCTGCTGTCTTCCCCCTTGCAGAATTAAATTTTAGTAACAATTAAACCCAACTGCCAGGTAAAACAGGGAGGCTGTGCTCCTCTGAACTCTCTCAGGCCTGTCTAGCAGCAAAGCACATATTGACCTTTGTCTTAAATATTAGAAAGCTTTTATACTCTATATAATGGCACCCATCTGAGAGGTTTAGAATTTTATTTGCATTTTCATGAAAGCACAGTAGGAGTTATGCCAAGCCTTCCAGTGTGTCTTTTGCTTTGCTGTGTCTTTTGAGTTGAGCAGTATGGATTCTCCAGACATTATATGAATGGCTGTAAAGAAAAAAAAAAAAAAAGGCAATGCAGATGGAAATTCTTGTGTAAAAATGGGACTTAATTTAGTGGATTTTTTTCCTGGTTTTTTTTTTTAAACAAGAATTTTCTTTCTTTATAAGGAAAGGAGTAAAATGAATGGGGGGAGAGAGGTAACAAACACCAATGGGTGTTTAACTCTTAGCACAGTTTTAAATTAAAGTGTGTCAACAAATGCAGCAGCAATAAAGAAAGTGACAGTCAACATGTACAAACCTTTTTTTAGTCTGACCGTGAAGAGGTATGATATGAGAACTTAATATAAACTTAATATGAAGAAATATTGTTAAATACCATGATTTGATTGAGTATTGTAAAGTGAAACACCGATGGGGTAACACTCTGTGCCCTGGGTGGAAATGTAAGCAGGAATGGGGGGGAGGGGGAAACCACTGTAATGGCAAAAATGTAATTTCTGAATTCTCCCTTTCGAGTAGCACTTGAACATGTCTTTACATGACCTGAAAAAGGGGTGTGTTTCCAACACCACCTTGGGTATACTGTAACTCAGGGCCTGGAAACTTAAAATGTAAGTGCAGCTGGTGGGAAATCCGTTTTGCCACTGTATAAAGTGGATGTGGCTTGACAGTTTATGCTTTCATCACTTCACACATTCAGGTTATATGTTTAGGTAAATATTCTTGATCTTAAATTTTTCTCTTCAAACCTACTTTAAATTCTGTTAGTCTCTTTTTTGTAATTTCTGTATATTATAATTTGGCTTTCCTTTCTAGAATCTTCCTTGAATAGTAAGTTTGGCTAACAAATAGGCATTAAAATGGCTTAATGTTTTATAAATCTTAATCAGATCCATTCATTTTGTCTTAAGAAAAAATCCCTTGGATGTGTTTTAAGATTATCCTTTTTTTTTTTTTTTGAACAAACAGAAAACTATATTTTTTACAGAGAGCATGCTCTTTTTCTTATTTTTGTATCATTTTTCAAGTGTAATTTATACCTTCACTCTGATCATAACAGCAGTTTCAGTAGTAAATCAGTTGACTTGGACTTATTACCTCCTCCCTCTCCCACCCTCCTCCTCCCCACTGACTGACCATTGTAAACAAGTTTGTCCTAGATTCTGGTTCCTGAAGGAGCTGTAGGATCTATACTGATGGTGCCAGGACAATTAACCATACCTAGGCTTCAGAGAAAGGATATCATTATCTTGTTCCCAGACTGAAATGCCTCATGTGTACAATATGCTCTTAAAATTTATTTTCTGATGTTTGAAATGAGTCCACACATTTAACAGTGTGAACTTAAAAGTTAGTGATTCTTAAAGCAGTAAACCCAGTGCAAACTGCAATGCAACATTGATTCACTCTAATGTACAGGAAACAGACTGGATTTCTTTTTTTTTTTTTTTTTTAATAGAGTTGTAATATAATTGACAGACATCTGTGTACATATTTTGCAAATTTGGCTTTACATTATCTGGGTTCCTGCTGCATAACTGTGGTGTATGTGACTTCAGAGATGCCAGGAGGTACCCTTAATGTGTTTACTCATGCTTTTCCTGCTGCTACACCCTCCCAGGTTTGGAGGGCAGGAGGGGACTGGCAGCGAGTAAATAATGTACTTGACTTGTACAGTTACACTGAAGTTCTCACCTTAAATTCCAATCTTCCTGTCTAGTTTTGCAGTACAGCCTGGTGCGCTACAGTAACAGGCTGGGTTGGAACACTTAATGTAAAGTGCTTCTAAATAGCAGAAAGTGATGTTCTTGTCATTCTGTCTGATTGCTGTTTATATTTGCAGTTCTGTTGATGTCTGTAGATGTCTGGATCATTTAAGCGTAATTGGATTTAACTTCTAAAGAAGTTCACAGGTTAGTTTGAGTCCCTTTTAAAGACTAATAAAAAAAGGGAGATGAAAACTGACTGCTTTAATTATCAGCGACCACTTAAATTCAAAAGGCTAAACAAGCTGAAATATGAAATCATGCCTTTCTGTGCACTGTAGCTTTTGTGAGGCAAGATTGAATGAAACAAGCTATTTATTAGTAGCAACATCACACAGGATGCCAGCAGCAAAACCCTACCCTTGTTCTGCAGACAGAGAGAAAAGGGATTTTATCCAACCACGAAGAGATGAAAGGATGTACCTTTTTTTTGGCTACTTAAACCTGTTTAAAAACATTGTTAGTTTTTATTGAACTCTGTACATTTTGGCAGATGTTTAATTTCTACTAATCATTGAAATATAATGGATGTTAAAATTTTTATGTCTGAGGTTTGAGTCTATATTTTGAAATTGTAAATAATTCATTATCAGTGTAACTTTTGTTTGACAGAAGACTTATACTGTATGAATAATTGAAATAATGAAATTATTTGCCCTGTACATTTTTTAAGAAAATCTTGTTTGTTTAAAAAGTCTTGTATAAATTATAATTTTTATTTAAATAAACCTAAAAATGCTTTGTGCTAATGTTCTTGCAAACTTTTATTACTTACCTTTTAAAACTACACCTGATTTCTTGGAATGAGGTGAGTTCGTGCTTTTTGGCAGATTCATAGCCACAGGTCCATCACTGGTGGGGGAAGCAGGTGGGTTTGATTTCTCACTGCTGTTGAAACCCAAGGAACAAGGGTTCTATTTCAAATAATTCTGTAACTGTATTTTAGAGTGATTCTTGATATTTGATAATATTTTTGATTAGATCTTTTTTGTAAGTCTGTCACTTTATAGTTATATGGTTAATTTAAAAAGAAAAAAAAAAGAAGTGAGTTCTAAGATGCTACCACTGCAGGAGGGCATGAATGACACAAGACTATTCAGAGGAGTACAGACTGGTATCTACCAGAGCTCCACAACGAAACAGGTAACTGCACACTGTGCTACAGGTGGGCACTGGAGGTAAGGAAAGCCCTTTTCCACTCCAGAGGTTGGCAGGTGTGCTCAGCAGAAGGGTTCCATAACCACAAATGGCTGTTCTGCAGCAGCCACAGTCCCTTCAGCTCTTCGGTCACACCAGTCCACATGGCACTGCTGGGCCTGTGGCTGTGCTTTGGTGTAACCTGCCATCCTGCTGGGGATACACAGCCAGGCTCCCTGATCCACGGTGTGTGCCAGGGAGGCTCCCTGATCCACGGTGTATGCCAGGGAGGCTCCCTGATCCACGGTGTGTGCCAGGGAGGCTCCCTGCCCAGCACTGGCTTTCACTGTGTTCTCAGCACTTTGTCAGCAGTTAGGAAGGTAATACCAGGAGTGAGCTGCCTGGTCATCTAATCCAGACCTGTTTGTTTGTCTCTTCAATACTCCTTTCTGTGTTTTGCTGGGCCAAAATAGATCAACCTGGGACAGATCCTCCACTTGTGAGTGTGTGCTGCTCCATTTATTTCAATATTTAGTTTTCTTATGCTGGCAGCAATGCAGCTGGTGATATAATGGTGCTTGTTCTGACAATACTTAACTTGTTCAGAGAATACCTAACTTCCCTCTTATATTGCTTTAAAGCACTTTTCATTAAATATTTGTACAAGATGAGTTGCCTCTGCAGCAGTACTCGCAAAGATTGGATTCAATCCTGCCTGCCTGAAGCCTCGTAGAAGGAGAATGTGGAGCCTGGAAGTCTGGTTTTGGCTGTAGACTACATGGCACTTATGGGGGGACAGAGTCTACCTAAAAATAGTGCTTGTTTTTTCAAGGTTGCTTCAGCAGCCCATGAAAACCACAGAATTGAGTTGAACGAGCTGTTTACCTGCTTTCTCTGGGACTCTAATGCCTGTAAACCTCTAATGCCCAGCAAGCTCCTTTCTGGTGGTTTGCAGTGCCACCCACACACGATGGCTTAATGCTCATGAGCGAGGCATGGCCTTGTGTAGTACCTGGATTAATGGTAAAGAAGTTACAGCATTCAGCTTGGAGAAGCTGAGGGGTTTTTTGCTGTTGCTTTCAAGTAATTTTTGAATTGAGTCTGAGTTCCTCTGCTGAATCCCTGGATTCCCTAAATTCATCTCTTTAGATGGTTTTAATATAAGTGACATGTCTTATATATTAATTATTTGCTCACCTTAGACTTTTAAATATTTGTATTTAAAAAGTACTAAAAATGTGAGAAGTTAATTTTCTGCCTCAGAGAAGGTGGGACATTTCAAAGGGATCAGTCCCTTGCAGCAAGAATGTCCTCACTGAGCTGTGGATGCTCTAGAAGTTAGGTGAGCTTCATGCAGTGCTTGAAGGATGTAGTTGTTGTGAACATGTCTCTGATACAATATTTAGCCTGAACTGATGCTGTCAGGTTGGATTTGGTTGGGAGGTAGAGAGAGAGGAGGGGATGATAAATACCTTTTTCTGTGTTTAAATACAGAAATTTTTCTGTAGCTTGTGAGCTTCACAGTCTAGTTGAGATAAGCATTAGGCAAAATTGCTGCTTTTGCATCCTCTACTGAAGTTCTTTCTTCACTGATTTCCATGAAAAATAGTTGCATGTGGATAACAATCTCCTTCAGTCTTCCCTTTTCACTATTCTTTTCTATAAAACAACAAATTTGTTTATAGCTTCTGCCTCATGTTTCACACTCTGCTAGTTCTCTATATATGAGGTTTTTGTCTTCTTTGCTTCTCCTCATGTACAGATACAAAACCTTTCTCAAAAACCACTTGGCTTGTTTGGCCTACTGCATCCTTTTTTTATGCCCTACCCTTTATTTCATCTCTGGATGGTCTCATGTGAATGGGTATACTAGCACATGCATTCCTAAACCTCTCTTCATCCTCACTTGGCGTAGTAATTTGTGGCTGGCTTTAACCTTACAGTCTAACTGAAAGTTCAAGCTGAATTATGTCTGGAGGGAAGTTGCTCCTTTTTTTTCATTCCCAAATTGCCCAAATTTCTGCTTTGCTGTCTCTGACTACTGAAGTTTTGAATTGAGAACTTTTCCACTGTTTACTCTTACCTGTGGTTTTCTGCTTCAGCATTGTTCCAGTTTTCTTCCTCTGACAAAAATAATGTCATATACTTTCAGTCCTGATTATTTAGAAATACTGACTGACCATGTCCTGATGAACATGTCACAAGTTCACTAAAGCTGCCTCTGCCTATTATATCTTCCATTTTGTATAAATTGGAGCTAAATTGCTATCTGCTGGTCTGGATTACTCAGTGGCTTCCATTTTCTCAAGTTAATTTGTCATGTCTTTGCTTCTGATGATCTGCGTGATCGAGGGAGAAGATGCTTCTGTTGAGTGAGCTCTTTAAAGCAGACAATTTCTTCTTGGCAAAGCCAGTTTTACTGGTGCAAGCCTTTGTAGAGCAAAATATGTATTTTCAGAGGAGTAAATGTAGATGTGGCTGCCCGCTGCAAAATGGTGTTTAGGAAAGAATGTTTGAGCCTTAGCTGGTACTTGCTCAGGCATCTCCATGCTAGTCTCTTGAGCACAGGGCATACGGTGTTAGCCTCTCATGGCTAAGTCAGTAAGAACTTCTGAAAATCCTCTCCCTAGTTTTTTTAGGTCAGATAAACATTTGGGAAGGACTGTTCCTAGTATAAAGCCTGTAAACAAAGCAACTGTATTCAGCGTTGGTTTTGCTTTTCCTCTGACCCAAAATGTCCTTAACCAGCCACACAACAGGAATGAGAGTCACAAGTTTTTTGTAAACCTAACAGTCCTTAGAAATATCATGGGAAAAACTCAGGATGGGTCCTGGAGTGTAAGCTAACAGCAACCTCCATTAGATATTTCTTGTGGAGTGTGTGTATATATATGTGAATATATATATAATATATAATGGTAGCATTTACCTTTCTTTACTTTCTTATTGCAATGCTTTCCTGTGTTTCAGATGGGTTTTTCTTACAATACCTTGTGCTTTGAATGCTTGCAGGAAGTGTGTCAGTGGTGTTGGTTAGTGGACATGCTATAGGAAAGTTTCCAAAGCTACACAGGATGTTGT
This sequence comes from Empidonax traillii, assembly GCF_003031625.1. Lineage (NCBI taxonomy): Eukaryota > Metazoa > Chordata > Aves > Passeriformes > Tyrannidae > Empidonax > Empidonax traillii. The sequence goes on from NW_020955532.1 coordinate 209,590, forward strand.
CATTACTCACAGCACTCACCTGGCAGGGGAGATGCCTTAGAAAGCCATCTTGCTGCTTATAGGTGGAGCTTCCCATTGTTCTCATGGTGTGTTGATCCCTATGACTTACCAAAATAAGGACCTCTGACTGCATAGCTTGTAGAGTGGTGGCAGCTGTGTCTGCACTCAAACCCTACTGCAAGATGAGTGGCACTGGGCACTTTCCAAGGAAAGCAAAGCACAGCAGAGGGGAGTTAAGCCCTGAACTTCATCTAGGTGGTGCAGGACTGAAATGGTAAAGGGAAGACAGATGGAATGTGGGAGACAGGCAGCTTTGAGTCCAAAACTGGACTTGTGATAGCTGTGGGTGCTCCTCACACCATCTGTGGCTGAGCAGGGATCAGAAGGGCTTTTGGAAAAGGAGGGGAGATGCTGTCTTCAAAGACATGTAAATACATTGAGGCTCTGCTTTTAAATATGCCAAAAAGTATATAAAGAATGTCTGTATGAAGATGTGGATTTATTGTATTGCCCTAATACAGCCATTTTCAAATATGACCTCTATGGTCATCATACAAGGTCACTGTGTGGCAAATACCAGTTGTATTTTGTGACTTCTAGGGAAAATAAAAAAATATCATCTACAGCCTCAGCAAACAGCTTGGACTTGCTACTCTGCTAACACATGCTCAAGATTTATTTCAACTATTTGAGTAGTTTTATTGGTTTATATTCCTGACAAAGTGAACGGCTTAGTGAAGACTTACTGTGCATCTCCTAACTTGGAGATGACAGGAACCTGTTAGCACCCACTTGTACAGGTGTGCTGTCTCCAGGTCCAACAGGATGAACATCTTGAAAAACTTGAACTCTGGCCTCTGATCAAGCAAACATTTTAGGGTGACTGTGGTTTTATACCAAACTAAGAGCTCCCTGCCACCTACCTTATGGAGATGCTGGGGCTCACCATACATTCCTAAAATGGCAGGAACCCAGCAGAGAGCATGAGAACAATGAGAAGAGCAATGCACGTCCCCCTTTCCAGAAAGCACAGGAAACTGTTACAGGCTGTCTTGCCTGCCCCTGGATCTGCAGCCCAAGTATGGTTTTGTTAGCCATAAAGGAGCTGACAGATACAGTTGCCTCTGTGTTCCTATTTTCAGTTTTGCAATGTGTATCAGATTTCAGAGGTAACTTTTGAATATAACTTGGATAAACATTAAAAGCTGGTCCTGAGTATGTAATAATGCATCTCCAAGAGGTATTAAATCCCAAACATAGGTGCTCTAAAGAGCTTATGGAGGGTACTGAGCCCTGCAGTTGTCCAAGTGGACAGAGTGCTGAAACTTTTTGGCCAGGAGGATGTTCACATTGACCATCAGCTTAATGCCCCCTCCAAGCCCAGTCTGTGCTGCTCTGCTGGCCTTGGTAACTGCTCAGAAGTGCCTGCCCTGAGGTCCTGGCTCCCACACAGCTGCAGGAGGAGGTGGAATGCAGCAGCTCCCATACTCTCCCAGGACAGAGAGCAATCAGAGCAAGGCACTGTCCTGCTGCAGCTCCTGGCTGGGTACAAGTCACTGCTCTGTTCTCTTGGCCAGGAGGGTCATCACCCCTCACGACAGAAATGCCTGGGCTTTGTGCCTCTGGCAGTGGATGTGCTGGCACTGATGGGTGGGCAAAGGTGGAAGAGGTCCTGCTCTCCTCTCCTGCATCTATAGCCTGAAAGATTTCAGGCAAAGCATGAACTTTTTTTTTTTTTTTAGCAAAACAACTTTCTTGTTTAGGCTGTTACCCTCATTGTTCCACATTTTATGGTGTCCATTATGTTTTAATCAGCAAGCTCTGTGTGGGAGGACTGTACTGCTTATACTATTGCCTTGTGTCAAGATGATGAGAGCAGCCATAGTAAGGAGAAAGGGACACCATTACAAGAGGAGGGTCTTGCCTGTCCCACATAATTTACCTTCTCTTAGGAGGTTAACTTTCTCTCTGGTTTTATACTGTTTTGTGTAGTTCCTGAAGTGCAGGAACTACCTAGGATCCTTTTGGATCCTAAGTCTGCAAACCAGAACCACTGCTGGCAGAGCCAGGGGAACTGTGCTGTGCTGGGCCAGACAGGGCTCAGGGCACTCTTGGTCTCCGTTTCCTCTTGCTTTTGGTGTGGCTGAGGTGACCTAGAAGCCCTTTCCCTTTCTTAATTCTTTTGCTGAAATACAGCTGCTGAATGAGACTTCTAACCAATTTATAGGGAAGCCCTTGCAGGGGATGAAGTGTGTTTATCAGATGTTGGTCTCTTTAGGAAAAGCAACACTGTAGTCTGTTTATATGGTGGTTTCAGTAAGCAGCAGGCACTGCTGGCTGCTGCAGTGGGTAACAATGCAGGAGCCTGTTGAGCTGTGAGGGGGATGTGCTCTGTGCAAAGGATGGGTAAGAGCTGCTGATCCCCATGGGGTATAAGCACTGCTGTGCTCTGCCGAAGCTCATGATCTCTGTCCCCCAGAGCATTGCTCAGCTGGGCACCTTGGAGATCTCTGGGGTGGGTATTTTAATCAATGTGTTTTCCTGTGAGCTCTCTCCTGGTGGGTCCTGCTACATTCAGCTCACGGTTGAAGACAACCTGCATCCTTCCTGAGCTTGGAGCACGGCTGGGGAAAATCTGCAACCGGTTCCATCTGCTGGTATTTAATAATGAAGGGACTTGGAGTAATGTACTGTTTTGGGTCTCATCAGCAATGAGGTGAAAATAGCATCTGGCTACAGACCAGCGCACAGGTCTTGGAAAAGGTCCCCATACCTAATGATGGGGAGAGATTGCGATCTCTCTGCATTGAGATCCAAGTTTTTGGCACAAACCTAAGCCTTTTATAAAAAGAAAATTATATTTGCACGATCCAGGAAGAGAAGCAATGTGGTTAATCCAAGTGCTCTGTAATAATGGAATGATTTTGTACAAAGTGGAGGTTAAAGGCCAAAGTAATGTACTTTGTCACACCTCCTGATGCAGCAGTCTGGCAGCTATGGGTGGGCAGGGTGGGGAGGGATGGAGAGGCCTTAGCTCCAGCAGGATGTGTACAGCTTCCTCAGGCTCCAACAAGTCAAACAGACAGGAAAAATCTTGGAAAAGGTCTTTGCTTTCAAGATTGCAATATCTGTTGTCTTTAATGGGTAATTTGATGAGTCTAGGGCTAGTCAGCATGGCTGGGGGTAACTGGCTATTTCTCCCCAGCCATCCTCCACCCACAGCTCTCTCCTGGGCTCCAAACCCCATAGGGTACTCCTGCCATGTGCTTTGGCTGTCAGGGGACAAAAAAATTAAATTGCATCTCTAATGTAATTAACTGTGGCTACCAGTATCCAAGGAACAACTAAAATAACCATGTTAGACTGTGTTGTATACCATGACAAGTAATTTTAGGGATCTGTGAGTGTTTAACAATGGAAGGTGGAGGCAGAAGCAGGAAAAATTATTATTAAAAAAATCCCTGAAGCCTGAGGTACAGCAAAATACTGTGGTCTTCTTGCAGACCTCACTTACTTGCTTTCCCAGGTTCAACATTCCCTTTTTGCTACTGGAATGCGTTTTTTACCCCAATGCATATTTAAATGCTTCCTGATGAAACTAATTCCTACTTGCTTCTCTATTTATTCCCCTTTAATTTTGCATCAGTAAATAAGAAGTGTAGATTTGGGGATATTCAGAGCTTTTATGAGAATGTTGATATTTTCTTCCTGGTTATTTCAGATCTCTTGTCTGGTTCAAAAAAAAAAAAATTCATTGAAAAGATGTAAAAAACCCACATTCCCTTTTAAGGCACCAAATTCTCTTGATAATAGTCCTCCTGACTGCTTCTTTGTTGCTATGGTGATTGTTAGTCCATTTAAGCCACTTTAAAATGGTAATGATGAACAAGAAAATCAGATTCATAGCAATGTCATTAGTATAGCTATTTTGGTGTGTTCCATGAGATTAGGAAATGACCGAAGTCTGGGGAATAGTAGCCTGATTTATTTCCAAATTTTATGGACTGCTACTGAGTTAATGGCAAACAGATCTGATGCAAGCTGCTATCAAAAGCATCAGCCCAGAGCTCTGTGATGATAAAGCTACTGGGCTTTTGTGATCCCCTATGGTAGAATAAGCCAGCCTGAACTAATTAAAATGCCTTCAGGGACACCCTCCACCACTGGTGCAACATCAGACTTGTGCTCTGTGAGGAATCTGGTGCTTCTGCAGCGGTACCAGGGAAGGGAAACCTCTGAAGATGTTAACCTAGTTCTCAAACTTTTTGGGCCCTCAAGTCCTCACAGCCATAAAAGCTGGGTGTTGAGATTCCATGAGCCACCACTCTCACCACTTCAACTGCAGAGGTGATGCCGTGCCTGTGGGGCAATAGCTTTGAATTAGGAAGTTACTTGGTGGCTCTGAAGAGGGCTGAAGGAGACCTCAGCTGCCATGCTGAAGGGGAACAGGCAGGAAGAAACCCCAGCACTCACAATAGGGCATCTCTCTGCCTGTCAGGACACATGCTTTAGCCAGAGGACTTTAGCTGGATGAAAGGCATCGCTAATGCTGGCATGTGAAGTGCCTGGTGAGCTCCACAGGGTATGGAGGAGGGCACGGAGGGTGACCCACTGGGCAGGTAGCTGGGACTGAAGCAGGAAAGAAACTTTCAAGCTGCACCAGTGGGGGACGCTGGGGCTGTCCAGGCACACTTGCATTTCTTGTAGTCTTTTGGAGATTGTTTCAAAACATGATTACGTGTTTAACCCTTTGGTGAATAAAATAAATTTGTTTCTTATCCGTAAGTATCATTGCACAGGGAAGTTTTGGTTATAGATGCCGGCAGGAGTTGTGATGCCCTCCAGCATTTGGAAGGATGCCCCCACCCTGCTGATTGGCCTTGTATGAGGACAAAGGATACTGGATGCCATACCAGAGAGAAACAGTGGGCGCAGGCAGGCAATGTCAGCCCTTGGCTAGTGGCAAGGTCAGATCCAGGGATGGGGGCACCCTGCAGTGCCATTTCCCTGCAAACTGGGTCCATTAAAAATCCATCCTCAATAGGGTCATACAACAATGATATGGCTCCAAAATATCTTGTTTAATGAAATGTGTATTGCATAAAAGATATTTTAGTGACCAAAAATCTTAAAAGTATTGACCAACTGGAGGGAGAGAGAAGGGAAAAAATTAAGGTAAAAAAGTAAAATAGGTGAAGTGACAGACTCTATGCTGCTGGTGCCACTGGCGTTACTCTGGCTTGAGAAGTATGAGGTGAGAGGAGTCCAAAATACCAGGTATGACAGACAGGAATTACTAAAGTGACTATGAGTATTTTTATGAGGCTCCTGGAAAATTAAAAGCTCCTCTCATTTCCTTGAAAAGAAAAAAAATAGAGCTAAAATACAAAAATAATGCCTGCTGTTCAAGGCCAAATTCTTTTTCACTTCTGAAAATATGGATCTTGTTATATCCTGAGTCACCTAACAAGTGAGGAAACAAGTGAGGCTAACAAGTGAGGAAACTCTAGTTTCAGAGGCAAGAGACTGCTGCTTACAGCAGCCTTTGCAGAGCAGGAGGCAAATCTGAAAATAATCTTGTCCCAGCACCTGGCTTTAGTATCTGTTTGCCACTGATTCCAACCATAATAAATAGTAAAAATACAATTAAAAAAAAAAAAAAGGTAGATACTGGTTTTATGATATTTTTGCCTGACTTCTTCCCTTTACCTAGGGGTAAATATGTTAGTTGTTCATATGCATGCAGTGCTGACAGCCTGGTTGGCAGCATGTGATGTGTAGTGAGAAGTCCCACTCCAGAAAACTGGCTTTGAAAAGCTGGGAGTGGGCAGCATGTTCCTTAAAAACCCTCCTGGTGTAATCGTGGCCCAGCATTGCCTTGTTAATGCGAGACTTGCTCCTGGGTCCACCTTCTGAAGTAAACCCAAAATGTTAGTAAATCCAAAATTGAGACTGCCACCCTTTCCTTATTTTGTATCAGAATATATATATATATGTGTGTGTGATATACTTTGCCATATATTAAATGAATGGATCTTGTCAAAAAGACCACCACGGATTTCAGGTTTGCTTCCCACAACCCTAAGAGCATGAGTGTCCCCAGTGTCTCAGAAGTTCGTGTCTTTGCAAGCCTTGCAGACTGGTTTGAAGAAAGGAAGTCAAGATACACTAAAAATGCTGAACCTAATAAATGCTTATAATTTAATACCAATATCTGCCTACATCAGCAGAGTGCTGATGAACTAGGGTGCTGTTTTCTGCGCTGGCTGCAGGTGCTGGGTCAGCCTAGAGACACACACCAGTGTTTTGGCTCCCACTTGTCAGTGTCATGGAGATGCCCATTGCTGTGGCTTGTGCAGCACAGAGGATCTGGAGCTGCCATTTGGAAATCACCATTACCAGGGACACGGTGGTAGGCGTGCGGGGAGGAGGTGTATTTGGATGAGAAGGTTTTTTTTCTAGACAACAAGATACACTAAAATTATCCCACCTGTTCCACTCTGAAATTGTTGCTGCTCTCACTGGCAAAGATAAAATGACCGAGTAATTCCTCTTGGAAAAGTGAACGAAATGCAGAATCTGTTACATGTTTTGCTACACGGTGCAAGGACTTTATTTTAATTCAAGGCCTGTGCAACGTGACATTTTCCTATATCTCCTCCATCCATATGTGGCTTCTATGTGAGTAGAAATGTAAGAAAAAACAACATCCAAATTAAAAAGAAACCCATTATATTTTTGGCCTGCAGAAATTTCATCAAACACTTCATCACAGGAGGGACTGAGTGAAGACAGACTCAGATTGTCATTCTCTTTGCAAGCAAATGGAAGGTAAATGAAAGGTGAAAAATGAAGGTGTTGGGTCACTATCTGTAATAACACATCTAATTCTGTTGTTGTTCCATCTCCAGGTTGATCTGGGGAATTTGTTGAACTGTGAATTTCTGTACACATATAAGGTTCATGCTTCAGTGCACAGTGCTGATTGCTCATCAGAGGCCTGTGAGCAAAGGCAGCTACTGCAGAAATTCAGTTTTCCTTCTGTAATGAGCTTGTCCAAAAGAAAGAAGAAAAAGGATTAAAGGTGGTTATAAATTGTGTGTGTTTTATTTTCCATTATGATGTTTCTTTGCAAACACCTTAAGTTTCCCCCATTTGACTTCAGTACAAATGACAATATATACATTTTTCTTCATTTAAACATAACACCAGATGAATTCTCTGTCCTAGACATGGAATAATCTGGAGAACAAACTGAAAGGTTATTTATTGTCTGTGATGTTTCAATGAGGAAAGCTTTCCTGTTACCAAATTAACCAGCTTCCCTCTCTCTTTATTTGACTAACAGATGAACAAGCCTGCAAGACTGAAAGAATTTGCTATTGCATCTTCTCCCTAGTAATGAATCAGTGTGGAATGAACTTCATGGCAAGCCAGAATGCAGCAGCAAGAAGCTCTGTGCTTGCAGGGGGTCTCTAGCTGCAGCACTACTATTAATGTGAACTGTGGCTCTCTGTCTAGGATGGAGATTCAGCAGAGCACAAATGGACTTTTAAACAAATGGGCTATTTAGAACCCATTCACACAAGTGGGATGAGTGCTAGAGTGTGTTTTAGAGCAGCAGAGTTTCACAGGAACTGTTTTCTGTTCATCTGCTATCCTGTTTTCTATTCATCTACTATGTTCAAGGCTATTAATTACTTCTTCTCATTGGAATGTGTATTGAGGACAGCAGAATCCTATTCAGCTCTGCAGTCATGGCTTCCATTTCACTTGTGAGCCAGCAAGGGCCTTTCTTAGAAGGTTCACAATAAATGTTCCTTAAAAAAAGTAAAAATTAAACTCTGCAGGTTTTAGTGTAATTTCTTTAAAATCCTGCCTTTGTGACCTCTGCTGAGTGTTACTGTATTTCCCACAAGGTGCCCAGCTGACTCATTGCACAGCAGCTCCCAGTCTGCACAGTAATTGCTGAAGAACTGTCTCAGATCCCTTTGCCATTTCACCAGTTGTGGCAATAAATTTTGTTCCCACCACCTCAAAAGCACTTCTATTTCTGTTTTTTCATGAGACCTTAGTTTCAACCTGGTAGTAAAAGCACACAGGTGTATAAAATACGTCTTGTTAAGGTAACTTTTTCTATCCTGTGCATCACTTAAGTGCTTGTCTAAGTCTTAGGGTACCATCAGCAAAGGTCATGTTCTCAAAACCTGACTGCTCTTCAGAATTGCTTTTCTCTTTACACTGCAAAGTCAAGTAGATTTGGGGATTGTTTTGTTTTGTTTTGTTTTGTTTTTTTAATTGCTCACAGAACGCTTTAAAAAGTCGATGTTTGCCAGCTTTTACCACAGGTATAGTTGTCTTTTAATTAAGCCTCTAAGCTACTGCAGATTGTTTATTTTCTACAACCAAGTAGAAATTAGGTTTTTCATCCCAGGGGAAAAATGAGTTCTTCGACGTTCGTTGTTTTGTCCTGATGCAAGCTGGAATATTCACATGAGTGCACATAAAAATCTGAACAAATTGTTCAAAACCACTATCTAATTTGGAAACATCTAGATATTTTTGCTTCAAGCTGCAATCTATCATACATACTTGTTCCTGAAGCTGTAGTCCATGGGACTGTGAGTTTATGTTCCCTTTGTTCCCATTTTCCCCTCAGTCGTCAAGACAAAAATCCTGGAGAAGGAATGCCAATTTGACAGCAACCTACTCTGCTTTCTCTCAGCCTAACGTCTTGTGGGTTCTCGTCAAACCTCCTGAGAGCACACGAAGGTCTGAGGGCCTGAGGATCCTCTCTTTGGTGGAACTACATCTCCCATCCCACAGCAATGCTGAATCAAACCATTCTTTTGATAGAAAGCTCCTGATAGATTATAAATCTATTTGGTAATGGCACCAAGTTCCCATCTTGAAAAAGGAGACTCATACAACCCATCATATTTCTATGTGGTGAAAATACCTGTGCTATTTTACCTTCAGAAGCGGTTGACTCCTAGATTACTCTCTCATTAGACAGGGCCCAATTGATATCTTTAGGTTTGGTAAGATTTACGCCAAATCAGACACCATGAAATGACTAAAGAGATTTCTGGGTACAATCACAGAGGAAGCAAGCAAATGGCTCAACTTGAAGCAAGTTTCCTTATCCTTTCCTTTGCTTGTTTTAATGCCCTGGTCTGCCAAGGCTGTGGAGCATCCATCACATGTTTACCTGCCAATGCTCATTTCAGATCCAGAAAATAAATTAAAAATGCAGGGAGAGGGATTGAAATGATTCACAGAGTTTCTAAAAGCATAAGGAAAGCATAAACCAAAGAGAATTTAAAATCTGGGTAACATGATGAATTGCTCCTGAAGAAACTTGGTGTGAAAGGACATTGATGGAATAGCCTCATAGCCCCTAAGTATTTTCATGTCAGCAGATATATAAGGTCAAGAGTTCTTCAGAGATGTTAGGAGAAGAAACTAAGCATGAAAACAGGTAGGTTGCATACAAACCTTAGAATATGAATAACAGACTAAGCCATGGTGAAATAGGGAGGTGAGACACTGATAGTGCAGACGTCTAGGAACAGGTTAGATGAAACTCCAAAGAAATGTCTTATGAAATGATCTTGTAAAGTCAACACTGACCAGAAAGGCAAAGGAGTCTTTCTTCTCCCAATTTTACAGACATCTGTGGGAAAAAACAAACCCATTCTTTTGACATGTCAAAAGCAAACATATTTTTTTTGTGGTTCACTGTGATTTCAGCATTCAGTGTGTTACAGATTCTTTTCAGTATTTTTAAATAAGCTTAAAAATGGTCAGTTTTCCATTTAGAGCTGTGGGTAGCGCAGTATCAAAGCTTATTTGGGTCGCATTACTTCCATTTGGGACAAACAGTGATTTTGGTCTTTGGCTTTAGACGAAGATAGAAGTCTTTTGGATGGGCTTATTTTTGTTATTAGAATAGATCTGCATTTCCATGCCATCACTGTTTGAGGCATTTGAAGGGTATAAAACCATCTGGATTTGGAATAAATTATAAAACGAAGTAAATCACATTAAACCTCTTTGAATCACAACTACATAAGAAACGTAAAATTAGAAACAATGATAAAGAGGGAAATAATTTTTTTAGAGATTCAGTTGAAATTCTCTAAGTCATAGAGATAAACTGAGGCAAAGATTTTTAATTAACATTATTTTAAAATAAAATACAACACTGCAGCACAAAATCTAATACTGAAAGATTGCATTTAGCAGTTCCTTGTAGCCTCCTGCTTCTGGGGGACAGCAACTAAACAAAGGGCAGTGCAATACCACTGCTCAGGTGCTTGCAGTGATTGTGAGTGTTTTACATGGAGAATTAATGGTTATATCACAAAGTGTTTTCTGGGCCAGGTTTTCTTTCTTTTGGGTTCTCGGTTTCCCAGTTCACTTCTATCTCAAGTGGACACACATTGACTTCTGGTATCCATATAACTTTCCTTTTGACCTGTACTAGCCAGGTCTATACCAAAGCAATGAATGTGTTAAAAGAGGTAGAGTTTATGTGTTCATCCAATGAATGCTTGGTATAAATCTCAGTATCAGTCACAGTAGGGTTATTCTGATACTTTAAGCATGTGCTTGAATATTTTAATATATTGGAAATAAAATTATGTTGTATTCTTAAATGTTACTATGAGTTGTTGTGTCATTAGAGGTTCTTTATCTCAATAGAAAAAATGGTTAGCTCATGACCATAATTAAACTGTTTGTTTATGATTTTATTTTTGGTGTACAATATTTTCCTGTGTCTACATAACTTTTTGTTTCAGGACAAAACTATATATTGTACCACATGACCACAAATTGCTGAAGCTGAAAGCTCCTCAGAAGACTGTCTAGTCCATCCCCTTCTCAGAGCAGGGTCAGTCACAGTAGATTGCTCAGAACCATGTCCAGTTAGCCAAGGGTGAAGACCCTACAGCCTCTCTGGGCAGTCTTTCCTGTGTTTAATCTCCCACAAAATAAAAATAGTGGTTAAGTGCTACAAGTTCTGTCTTCCTTAAACCACCATACAAAGCAATATAGAAATCACAATAAGTACACAAACACGCATTTCTCCTTAACTAAATTTTTACAACAACAAGGAAAATTCCACTTACTGGTACAAATAATATATCTGTGTACATTTAGGTATTTCATACCCAACCAAAGCAAGGAATGTGTACAGAGCTTCCAAAACATGATCTGAATGACTTGGATCAGGGTTGAGCCTGACTCCCTAGCTCACAGCCCTAAACTTCTCATTTTACTTGGTCCATCTTCTCTCCGTCTCCTCATGAGATCTGAAGTAATAGTTCTGGCCTTTCTGGAACCTTAGACATTTTATTCCTTGCAATACTAAGACATTCTGTCTTATTAAAATGAGCATAATACTGAAATAGCATTGGTATTTTTGCTACATGGACTGTTCGTTATGAACTTCACTCGACATTTCATGAAAATATGAAAAACTTGGATATTGTAGAATTAAAATCTTTACTATTTTAACTTTATTATACATTGCATAAGTAGATCTTTTGTCCAAAAAATCAAAATGAAAAAAAATTTAAATAATCCTTGCAGTAAGATGGATGTTTTTCAGGTATGGAGCTTTATCTTTCAGGCAAGTAGAAGCAGCATACACTCTGAACACTTGCAGGCTACAAAATGCAAAAGCAAATTGTGTGCAGTGAATTAAAAAATAAATCACAAAAAAACCAACAAAATATTAACATCTTAAAACCGAAGCTAACCACTATTTAAATTTCTTGTCATGAAACATCTTTTCTTTGATACCTGTGAGACAGCAGCTCAAATCAGTCCCTTCTAATGCTGGGCAGAGTCTTGCCCACAGGGCTTGAAAACCAGAGTCCTATCAGGATGAAGTGTCAGCACGGTCAGGTACCACAACATTGCAAAACACAGCTGCAGCAGAGCGATGTGCTGGCTTGTTGCTGTAACATACCTGTAGCACTTTTCCAAATGAGGCCAGCAAGTTCGTTAAGAGCCAAATACTCTTTCTTTGTGTTAGCTTTTAATAGTGGATGGTGGAGTAATATCTCAGAGAAGCACTGGATGGCAGTAGATGCCCAGCAAATCCCAGTCAGACAAAGGCAATTAAATAAAGCAAGGCAGAGAGAAGCTGAAGACTTCAACTGCTTCAATGATCAGTTCCTTACAAATGGCTATTATATAATATAATAAGTAACTGTAGTTTTACTTATTCATTAGAGAGTTTTGTGCATGACTACAATCCATCTGCTTTAAATGGCTTGAAAGTGAAATTGGCTGTCTCAGACTTTATGGGAGTTGCTGAATATCAGGAAGGAGTAAAAACCTTTCTGTTTTCAGGAATATCACAAAGTGGATGAACAAAAGATTTCTCTTTGAAAATTTAAATAACTGAATATATTTTTTTATTTGTTGAGGTTTTGCAGATTGATTGTTTTTTGTATGTATAAGCAAATGAACACAGAGCAGAATTTCTGTTGAACTTGATATTGCTTTTTCTTTGAAATGCATTTTGACTGATAAAACTAACAGCATTGCCAAACTCAACACTGTAAGGCATTTCATTTGATAATGGATGAAATTCTGCTGAAAAAAATAACCATTTCTGTACACAAGGCAATACAAACCCCTATCAAAAGGCTCAGAAATCAGCTGATGGACAGACCTCAGAAAGTAATTATATCCAAGAAACCCAGTCTCCCAGTGGAGTGTGCCTACTGGGATTTCACAAGGTGTGTGCTCATGGTCCTGCTCTCATCAACATTCCCTGCAGCAAAGGTGCAAATACACCCCAGTGGACCTGACTGCAAAAAGTTTGTGTGTGGGAGGGAGATAAAGGACAGCCCTTCAAAGCTATCTAGTGGCACAGCAGCTTGGGCTCCCTTGAGTAATGTGCCTTTTAATGGTGGGCTGAATTGCTGGAGATGGAACTGCATAGCTGGAATATTTTTATGCAGGTACCAGTGACAGGACTCGGGACTGTATTTCAGCAAGAAATGACCAAGAAATGGTTTCACGGTGGATAGCTGGCTGCTGATGGGATCCCAGACTACTCAAGTGGCTAAAGTGCTAAAGTAATCCATGGCTGCATGGGAAGAAAATACTGATGAGAGGCAGGAAGGGAAATTATCACTCTGTGAGGAATTAGCAAGAGCTTTACTGGAACAAACTGACCACTTCTTGGATCCCCAATTTAGAGAGTATGCTGATAAATTGGAAGGGATACAGAGAAGTAATGCAAGAATGATTTGAAGTCTGGAAAAACTTAGAGTATACCAAGAGCTCAGTATAATTTATCCAGATGAAGCTTAAGTGCCTTGGTCATGGCCTGTAAGCCCCTCTCCAGGGAAGAGGTTTCTGAAGATTCTGAGTCTCTAATACAGTAGAAAAAGGCAGGAGCCAGGGTCAGAGCAAGGCTGAAAATCCAGGCTGGAGGAAAGCGACTTTTTCAAAATCTTTGTACATGATCCATCAGGACCCTGGGCTCAGCCATGCAGAGACAGTCGTGATGGAAAAAAATGAGCATTCTGTGGATGAGTTTCTCCTCTGGTATAGCAGTGGGTATCTAGATGAGCAGCTTAAGTCAACAGTTGTTTTAGATTTATTCAAGCATAAATAAGAGCAGATTTTTGTCTGCCCTTCACCAGACAAACTGTAACGTTCCTAATTTTTCACAGCAATATTAAAACAGAGAACTATGTTGCCATGAAATAGATTGTATAGTGCTCAGAAGCAACATACTGTAGACAAAAAGGTCCTTAGGATAAACAGATATTTTTTTTACAAATACCACAGAGTTCTTTTTATATAAGGAGGACCAGAGATATGTCAGATAAAAGCCTTGATACATAGCTAGATAACAGACCATATTCAATGAGTTTTCTAAACATCTTGTTCTGTCTGTCAGATCTAATGATGACTGGTGACTAGACACTTCAGCAAAATGCTGCTTTGCTATTTATTTCTCATTTATTCTCCCGAGAAATCTCAAAACATTTCCAATTTGATTTAAGGAAGTTTCCCAAAGTCAATTGAACATGCTACAGAAAGCAGTTCAGTTTCATGGTCAATATGCAGTCTATAAAGAACAATAAGGAGAAGGTAATTTCATTTTGATGATGTTAACCTTGTATGTTTATGCTCTGCTTGGATTTTAATACTCCTGTCACTTGCTCTGAAACCTGTGTTATGTTGAATCCTTTTGTCACATCCAAATCTTCACTGAGATAGAGTATCTCTCAGTGGTGCACCTAAACTTTGCTCACATGAAGGCCAAGCTAGTCAGCGGCCTGGGAGGCATAAAATGGGAGAGCCCACAGCCGTGAGTGGTGGTAGGGAGCTCAGTGGTGAAACCTGTGCTTTCAGCCCATCCTGCCCCACAGTCACAAAGGTGGTTGTCCTTTTTAAGCATTCCCTTTGCTGTGTTTGTCACCAGGGAACTTTAATATTTTTGCCAAAAAAGAATGGGACGATAAATCACTGTCTGCCTCAAGCATCAAAGTCCCTCAAGCCCCTGGCAGCACTGACCTCCCAGATCACCTTCAAATTCATACCCATCCTATGGACAGCAAACATATAGGTCTGATCACCAGTGCTCAGATAAGATGCCTGTAAACCCCAGTTTTTATTACAGGTGCCTGTGGAAAGGAAAAGCTGCCATTCAAGAAGGTAGCAAAGGGTCTGTGTTTTAGCCTGATGAAACACGGAAGGAGAAGGGATATGCTCATGGCAAACACAATGTTCAGAGAGTGGTCCTCAGGAATATTTGATCTAAAAGGCAACTTAAGTGTGGAACAAAAACTGATCTAAACATAGGCTGGAAATTAGCAGAAGGATCCCAGCCTACTAGAAGAATAAGAATAAAAACTGTAAGAATAGTGTCCCAGTGTCCTAGCAGAGGAAATGTATTTATTTTAACAAGTTTAAGGTGGATCTAGATCAGTTTGTGAAGGTCATGCTACATGTCTGCTGAGATGGCAAAGGCTGACTCCATGAGCAGGGAGTTCCCCCCAGCCTTGTGCCTCTTGCTGGCACAAACTGCTTGTCCGACTTGATCCCAGCTCTTCCAAAAGTCTCCTGCCAAATGACAGCCTGGTGCTTTTCTGTCCTCTCCCTCCCACACACTCTGTTTTTTTACAACAATGATAAGAAATTTTCAGTCTGTGGTTTCCAGACATTGTGGCTAGAGTGAAAAAACCCCAACCCAGTAATAAAGCAACAGTTTTACAGTGAATTTCAGGCCTGCACTACTTTTGTGAAGGTTTGTTGCCATGACCAACTTTTTTTCTAATATCACTAAGTGTTAAAATTCCATGATTTAATTCTGAGAAATTTGTATGTGTGGACAAGCCAGCTCTGTGTTTTAATGATTCTTGTGTATATGGAATTTTAATGAATATTGCCTTCAGTGGACCATTTGTCTAATCAAGAATACGTAAAATGCTTCTTTTTCTCTGGTGTCTGAAGAGCATTGAAAGATCAGCATTTGTCCTGCCACCATACAATTAATGGTGTGACATATTACAGCTGCAACCAGACAGGGGAAACAGGGACAAACCTATGCAGCTGGGCATCCCAGAGAGCAGGAGGCAGTGCCTTGGGAAAGCTGATGTGATCTGAGGGTCAGGAAAGCCGGTAGTGCTTCAGACATGACTCTCTGAGAGGACCAAAGGATGCTGAGCCCCAAAAATTGCTGGGCTAGACTTCCTTTACTTATCATATACGGAAATGCAGCACATGGGGTTATGCTGCTAATTCCCCCTTCCAGCCCATTCAACTCTAGTCCTAAAGAAAAGAATTTCATTATGATATTCACAAGGCATTTAGTTCTTTGCAAATAAATTAAAGACTCTGTAGTCTTTCCTGGTGTTGGTGCTCATGGCAGTGCCAGTTTCTTGGTGGATCCCTGGGCTTGGGGACCCTGTCTGGAGTGACAGGTGGAGCTGTGGGGCTGGAGTGCACTGGCAGCAGAGGATCCTTTCCCCAGCCAGACTTCCAGGTAAGCAGAAAGCCTGCTTTCCCTGGGCAGGGAGCAGAGACTCCTCCCTGCCTCCCACCATGCTAAATTTCTTGTGACAGGTTTAGCAAACACATCAGCTCCCTGCTGAAACAGAAACCCTCACTGACTTTTTGCAGGGACTACTCTGTCTTATTTCTGTAGAGATGACCATCTTCTCTGCCTCCACATCCCTCTCCCAGGCATCACACCCACGTGCTTTCCTGGTAACTGCTCTGCTCCCATTCAAGGGCTTTTGCAAGGCTGCCTGCACCTCCACAGTGGTACACCAAGATTTTTTCTGCAGGGGTAAAATACACCTTGTTTAAATATTTCTGAGGCTGCCGACTCACAAAAGATCTTAAAAGACCTTTATGTGAGGAGAGAGCTCCTTCAGCTAGAAGTAACTGAAACCACCTGCCAAGTCAACCCTCCTCGATCTTTCTGCTTCCCCCTGCTTTCAAGTACAGTTTAAGTGTCAAGTTGCAGACAGGAGATGTAAAAGGAGAAAGTGTTGGCCTCAAGTACTTATTTGGCTTGAATAACATGTTTTCCTTGCATTTTCTGGAAGTTAATGGAAGGCTGGCACATATATATTTTAATAAAAATACACATTTTTTTTTGTTAACTCCTCATGTTAAATTCTTCTGCAAAGCCAAAATCTGATGGTTTTATCCTTCTGGATGCTGAGCTTCTACTCTCACTCCTTGGGGGTACTGAAGCTTCCTAAGAGCTTGCAGGTGGAGCACTTTCTGCCACATTGGCACGAAAATGATTTATCATGGAAAAACTGGGGTTGAGTGGTCAGACAGAAAACTACCTTGCTATTTCTGAATAGATTTTAAGCTATGGCAGGCTGTTCACTGTTGTAGTGCTTATTGGGTTTGGAACTGAAGGAGTTAAGAGTGGGAGCCCTCCATAGGCATGGCAGAGGGCTGGAAAACACACTTTTTAACATAACAGTGCCTTGCCTCCTGAGCAGCAGTTGGAGATCAATCATATTTCTGTTTTAAATTCACATCCTTACCTCAACAATATGCAATGTCTCCATCTCCATGGAAATGCTGGTGTTGTTCAGCGTTCGCAGTGCACGAGGACAGAACGCAGAAGATGCATTTTTGCTCTGTAAAGAACACATTCTCCTGCAGGTGCCAGGGGCTCCCTGCTGCTCTTTGCTCATTCAGTAGGACAGCTCACCTTAAAATGTTTTTGAGCCTCAGCTCTCCAGCCTTTCACTGTCTTGAAACACCTTTAAAGGACTCTGTCTGTGTGAAAGACCTGCAGGTAGGTACAAAACACACTGCAGTGTGACTGCCCCTCTCCAGGCAGTGTTTAAACACATCACAAGGTATGTGGTTGCTGAAGAGATGAATGCAAGAGGTCTCAGAGTATCCCTCGTTCCCCACATAGAAGAAAAAGGCTGGTTTATTCTTTCCCCTATGCCTTTCTTTTATGTATGCATACTGTGCATTTATTAAAAAAAAAAAAAAAAAGCAAACAAACTTGAAGGTGTGCTTTATTAGCTCTGCATTAATTGACTGTTTCCTTTTTTAACAGCAGGAGACAGAGAAACAGCTCTTCAGGCTGCCCACCTTGAGAAGCTGGGATGATGCCCTTGCCTGGAGAGAACCCTTTCCCTGCACCACCCAGCATGGGATCCCTGGCAGCAGCTCCCACACAGAGGCTGTTCCCATCTGCTTAGTGCTGGCCCCTTCCTGAGGAAGGGGGGTGGTGATAAGAAACCCAGTACAGGTCAAGCACACCAGGACCAGTGGTGGGGAGGACAGTATGAGAGCTGGCAGTCGTGGGAGGCTGGTGGGACATGTTGATGAACTTGGTTGTGCCCCTTCTTTCAAAAAGAACACTAAAAGCAACAGTAATGTCCTTTTGTCGCAGTGCTTTGAAATCTGCAGATGAAAAGCTAATGCACAAAGGCTAACTACTGTTACTGCTACTTCTATTCCCACAGTATATGCTTATGCTTGAAGCACTCCACTGCTTCTGCTCTCATTTTTAACACAAATAGGAAGCAAAAAAAAATGCATCTAAGAGGATTGCCAGCCTATGGTGAGCTATCTTCTATGAAACAATGGTGGTTTGAACGAGGTGTTGTTTTCTTGGGACCTGCTCAGTCTCCCACTGGCAGCAGCCACTGTCTGTCCCCATCTGACGATTCCTCACTTGCAGTGGCTGCATAGCTGAGGGTGATGGGCACCTACCTCCTTCTCCCTGGACTGTGGGGGAGAGAGCACTTTTCCCTTCCATTAAGCTTTTGGTTTGAGAGGTGATTTCTATTAAAATGTAGTTTGTGACAGATAAGACTGGATAAGAAGTTGGACAAGCCATAGAAGTTAGTTATATCAAAGTAAAACTAAATTAAAGAGTTTGGAGTTTAAAGAGGTTGTAGTGTGTAACCAACACATAAAACAGGCAAGAAGTCCCTGATGTTGGGGTTTGTTGCAGTGTTGTCACTGCTAATAGCAACATAGATTTTTAGGTAAATTTGTATACTTCTAAGTCAAGACCCTGAACTGCACATTTGAGGCCTGCCCCAGGGCTGCTTCTGGACTAACATCACACACTATGAGCAACAACTGTATAGATTCCTTTTTCCCCACAGAAGGAAACTTTTTTAA
This sequence comes from Empidonax traillii, assembly GCF_003031625.1. NCBI lineage: Eukaryota > Metazoa > Chordata > Aves > Passeriformes > Tyrannidae > Empidonax > Empidonax traillii. The sequence continues at coordinate 228,247 of NW_020955532.1, forward strand.
AAAAACTTCTTTGTGCTGTTCTGCTTCATGGAATGATGACAGTTCCCAGAAAAGGCTAGGCCTGCAGAATAAGCAGGGAGAAAATCCAAGGCAGAGCAGGATAATCAGCAGAAATGAGCTAGAAGGATGCTTGCTTTGTATTTACCTGACTGTCCAGCAAACACTGCAGAGGAAAAGGCTTTAAAGGCTGCTAGATGGAGAGAAACCAGGCTTCCCAGAATTGGTACACAAATACAAGCTAATGCTTAGTGAGAAAAGCTGCTTATATGAGGATGAATATAGTAGCACGTATAACAAGGAATTATTGGGTTTATTTTAAGCTGATTTATTTTAAAATTATTTCTGAGCTCCTGAGGAACTACATAAACATTTTTTCGTAGTATTTTACAGCAATAGCAAAAGATCTGGGTTTTTAATAGAACTTCAAAGTTGTCCCTACATCACACTGGTTTTGTATATCTGCTGGGCAGCTAATACATCAGCTTTTCCACAATCTCAGCCCAAAAGGGAGCCGCTAATAACAAAGCTACTCTTAAAATGAATGACTGTGGAATATTTTAACTGTGTTTAATTAATTTCACCCTGTAACACTGGCAGCCTTGGTTCTCCCCACCAGGAGGGGAGAGAGACAAGAACAGCTTCCTTCTACCCTACTGAGGTTGTCTGCAATGGCAAGTGGCTGTATGTGAGCCAGCCCCAGTGGTGCCCGCAGTTGCAGGGGATATAAACGGAGTCATGCCAGCTGACAGAAGACACTGAGGGTGGTTCAGATGCCTGACATGCCTTGAAGAGTCTCCCACAGGTGGCACTGCCATGATTAGGGGAAAGAAGGACTTTGTGACACTGCGAAGAGCATCTCCAGGTGGTGAACATGGCTCATCCTGCTAAGTGAGACAATCCTGCTGGGAGAGAGTCATGTGCTGAGCCTCATAGGAGGGGATGAGTTCCAAGAGGTGGCCAAGAATGTCTCTTGGTCTTCCAAACTGGTTCTCTGGCTGTGAAGTAGAAAATGTCACACTGACACTGTGCTGCAAAGCCTGTGGGCTAATTACAGATTTTGAAAAGTTTAGGGCAACCAATTCCCAAAAAGTGGCTACTCTGGTGACTTTTACCAGTGGCAGCCCCAAGGTTATTACAAATGTAGAAATTAGCACCTTTGTCGTCTTAGTCTGTGAAAACCTGATGGAGTTATTTTTATAAATGAGTTACATATTTTTATGGGCTTAAACTTTTATCCTGATTTCTCTCGTAACTGTTTTATTAATGCTCAAGAGATCTGAAGCACAGATTTCTCAGCCTAAATAGTGTAGGAAATTTAAATTACAGTTAAGACTTGGCAGGAAATTTAACCTGAACCACAGTTGCAAATTGGAATGAGAGGCTGGTAGGTTAGGTGCCTTCCACTGACCAACTTAGATTTTGTACATTCAGGTATAAATGAGGGTTGATGCTGCAGAGGGTGAAAGACCTGAACTTCTGGGACAAAGATGCATTTAGGTCCCCCCTGTCACCATTGCTACTTTGGGGACAGAGTGCCTGGGGACACAGGGGAGTGCAGGAACCCTGAATCCTTCCTGGGTTTTCCCATGTGCCATGTCCCCAGGTCCTCAACACGGGCACTGTGGAAGTCCCCATTCCAATGGAGCTGAGAAGGACACAGCGACCCAGCTCTGCACCAGGCTGAATTTTAACAGAAGTGGGAGCTGATTTTGCTCTGAAGGTGAAACTCTTCCTCCTTTAAAAGGTGCAGCATCAAGAGAGCAAATTAAATCAGAGACATTCCAATCTTACTTGATTATTACATTAGAGTTGACTTCTAACTTCCAAATTTTTTGCCTGGTTATTCAAATGCCACATTAATGCTATAATTGTTATTTGTTTTTACAAAACCATGAAGGTTCTCATTACTCTTAAGAAAAGAAGGTGATGCCTTTGGGAAAAAAATTAAAGCCTTGATCTTCTCAAAAAGGATAGGCACAAGGGTAAAGCCAGTAGTATACAGTTTTGTATCTTGAGTGAGAGAGCTGAAGCTGAGAGCAGCAGTGTGTCTTAGAGGAAAGACAGCACATCCCTGTCAAAGGACAGGGAACCATCACGCTCAAGGCTGGACAGAGTAGAATGATCAGTGCTACTCTGCGAGCAGTGAAAAAGATATGGTAGATGGACTGAGCCCAGGAGGAAAGCTTGAACACAGCCAGTCAGAAGACCTCTGTATGCCAGAAGCATACAGGTAAGGACTTCAGAAAACTTCAGAAAGAAAGTAAATGAAAATGTTATAACATGAAAGCAAAAAAGGGCTTATCTTTCTTTTGTGTTGTGAATATAGAAATTTACTGAGCATCTTTTAGGGACCACAGAATTCAAATGTCAGCCTGGGGAAATACTAGGAAAAACTACAGGCCTGGTCCAGACAGGACTCAACAAGGCTTGCATTGGCACTATGGTCAGGTATCATAGAATCACAGAATCACAGAACTGTTTGGGTTTGAAGTGACTGTGAAGATCATCCAGTCCCAACCACCCTGCCATGGGCAGGGACACCCTCCACTAGACCAGATTGCTCAAAGTCCCATCCAACCTGGCCTTGAACACTTCCAGGAATGGGGCAGGTAGATAAAGGGCTGAATAGTTTGATTCCTTGGCTGCTATTACAAACCCAGGTTGGAGGTTTGTGCCAGGTAAACATAAACAGGAGTTTATGTGCAGGCTCACAGAGTTAAGGCTGGTAGGGTTGTCTGGGGGCATCTGTCTCAACCGTACTATCAAAGCAGGGGCAATTATGAAATTACTACATCACATTGCTCAAGGTCATATCCTGAGGTACATGTCATATATCACATAGTTCTACATGGTTCAGTGAGGCATGGGAAACTGAGTGTTAAGAAATTAGGGATTCTTTCTGCCACCAGTCTCTGAGGAGGACTGGTGTCAACGGACTGTATGTTACAGTTCATTGAACTAGAGGTGATGCTGCTGCTGGGTTAGGATTTCATCAGGTTCTGGGAAATTCAGTGCTGTATAATCAGGATTAGAAGGAGTCCTGCAAAGTCTGTAGGCTTTGGTTGGGTTTGATGTCACTAACATAATTCACATTAGAGTGAATAATGTAACAAATATGGGACTCCTGTGAGTGAAATGCTTATGCTATTACTGTGTCCTGCAAGGCCTGTTTGCTGAGGTGAGGAGCAGTACTGACTGGGATGACTGATTCCTTTAGGGCTGGATGCACCATACTGTTTGTTAGAGGATGAGATAGAGAGATATGGGATAAGGTTTAGAAATCAGGGACTTAAAACTAATTTTTTTTTTTTTGATAGCCACTCAACATGTAATACCAAACTTAGAAATAGCTCTGATCTAATAGACTCATTTCATACTGGCCTTCATTCCTGCCTGCAGTCACTGTAGGTTTTCAGTCAGGCTAAGGGAACTGCTTCTCCTTTATCCTTAAACAGAAGCCATCTGTCCCACCACTGTTAGCTCTCACATCAACCTGACCTGTTTAGCTGTTTCCTTCTGCCTGCAGCAGAGATTTTTCCCTCTGTTGAAGATCTAACATAAAGTTTAACCATTTGGTGTGGTTAGGGCCATAAGTACATAAAACACTGAGCCTCTCTCAGCCCAAATACAGCATCACAGATTATTCTCAGTTAGAAGGATCACTGGGTCCAACTTTTAAGTGAATGGCCCATTCAGGGGATTGAACCTGTAACCTTGGTGTTATTACCACCAAGTTTTAACCAACTGAGCTAATCTCAGGGTCAGTAAATGTTGTTGAAGGCAGGAGAGAAAACTTAAATTCATCAGCTCCTAAGGTCCCCATGCATAGCCTGAACTGAAAGCTGAGCCTTAATACTAGTTTACTGACTAATGCTTAACCATAGCCAGCCAACACAGAGTTGCATAATCCCAAATCCTTATTCTGTGTTACAGTGTTGCATTGTTTTCTCAAAAAAAACATCCAGTATATCTTAATTCCAAAGCAGAGCAACCCTAACTTTTCTATGAGTCTGTGATTCTAAGACTGGTGCTTAAGGGTTGAATGACTTGTATTTTATCTAGAAAAGTTGTTCTTTATGGCACTGAAGTTAAGATGGAGATGTGATGGGATAAAGAATGTGCTTTCTGCTCTTGTGGCCTGCACAGTTATATTTATTACCATATGTCTGGCTGTATCTATACCAGTAAACTAAACAGTGCTAGGATGTGGGATGGGCCATGTTGTTTACTTGTTAGCACAATCCCTGGCGGGGTAGAGGATGAAGTTGGCTGTCTCAGACATGGCCTCTACATGGTTGGGGACACAGCACCAAAGAGCTTGCACTGACATCTAGAGATCTTCACAGGTCAAAATGAGGGCTGGTTTCCTAGTGATGCATTTTCTCATGGGTTATGTGTCTATGTTACAGCTGAGGTAATATTAAAAGCCAGGAATTAAGGAATCTGAGGAGGGTTGTGGGTTGTGCACTGGAATCTCTATGAGGCTCCTCTGGGCTTGCAAAGGCCCTTGCATATCTATTTATTAGGTGATGCGAAGCAGGAAACCAGCACTCCTGTGGCCACAGGTCTCTACCTCAGCCCTCGAAGGTATGAAGCATAAATCTAGCTCTTCAGTCCCTTCCTTATGTTCACATATTAATTATGACCAACCCCCAAAATCTTTAGAATTAAAGATGTGGTTTGGGTTAACATTAGGGTTATGCTATGCTTATTCCTGAATCTTGTAAAAGTTATCATGCTGGGAACAAGGTCAATGCCAGTACGAAGGAATCCTTCATGTTTGATTCTAAGGGCACAGAGCTATTGCTGGGCTGGGTTTAAATTCTAGAGCTGGGACTCAGGGCTAGAGGTAGTGAAGTACAGACTTGACATGTTATTTACAGGATCCTGCAAGAGCCATAAATTTAGAGTGAAGTTTGATTCTCACATGGGCACATGGAGTATAGTCAGGTGATAGTGAATCATTGTTCCCACAAGTTTAGGGTTAGTGCTGGGCTTGGGGATTGTGAGAGCAAGAGTGATGTACCTGCTGTTGGATCCTGGCAGACCCCAAGAAGGAAAATGGGGCTGGCATAGGTATGGAACAATGAATGGTTGTGCCTCTTCCTGGGGTGGGTGAGGCTTTGGGTTTAGTACAGCAGATCAGAGATGTTACAGCATTATTGGACTTTACAAGATGAACATAGATAAAAGCAACAATAGATAAATAAGCAAACTGTGGACTTGCACAGGACTGTGTGCTTCAGAATAGAAAGTGGACAGAAGAGTGAGGCATGGTATGCAAAGAACAGAGTGGAGGGGAGCCTGTTCGGGTGCTCTGAATCCAGAGAGTCTTCCTTAGGTCTGTCTGCTGCCAGAATATAAAATGCATTTAGGAAGGTGATGTCCTTCCCTAGCTGAAATTTCCAGTTCCAAAAGAAATGGTATGTTTTTGAAAAGGAGCCAGATATAAAGTGACTGACCTTTTTGCTCTGAATGTTGGGCAGTATATTTGTGTCTTGGCGAAGTGTCCGTATACAGCCTCGATAAAAGGATGAAATGGAAGCCTTCATATATCACCCACTGTAAGTTTCCTGACCACAGAGGGCAATGTTTAATATTCTTGCTTTGGATGTATTAAAAGATAAAATATGAATCAAATAGCATGACTTGAAGCAGATTTGTTTCAGAAGAAAGTAGAAGTTAAAACTTTCATGCATCTGCACATCAAAGTGTTATTACTAGCTAAGTTTTTTTTTATAATTTAAGCCCATATCTGAATTGAATTCCAATGGGCTGGTTGCGTGGTGCACTCCAATCTTCATATCAGTCAAGTTTGATGAACAGCCCAAAGCTCAACAGCTGAGAAAGAAAGAAGAAAAGCCTGCCTAGGAACATCAAATAGGAGCGCAGGCCTGATATCTTTTGTCAGTAGAAAGATTGTTTTAATACCCTGTCGGTCACAGTAATAACCTTAAACAAATAGATCACTTGTATTTACTTTGTAATATCAGTGCTTTTACAAGATTGACTACCTAGTGGGATTGTCTGTACAAATTCCACAGTTGTCCCCAGGCACCTCTGTGAAGAGGACACTTTAACTCCATATGCCGTAGAAAGATGCCTTCAGTGATGCTCCATGAATAAATCATATCCCCGAGGGCTGTGGGAGGATAATGGCAGAAAAACCCTGCCGGAGTGACTTGGAGAACTCCAACGAGCTGTCACAGCACCTGGCCACTTTGTGCAGTGGGGAGCAGTTATATCAAACAGGCTGCTACCTGTGCAGGCAGATAGCGCTGAACCTCTCTGAGCTACCGGCAGGAGAGGGACAAGCACCATTTACATTACCTATCAGAAGGGGCTCCCCACTGCCTGGGGCCATAGGGGTTACTGGAGAGAAAAAGAAGTAAACATTTATCTAGTGGATTACTCCTTCTTTTCCTAATCCCTGCTCTTGAGTTACAGAGGCACTGTAAAGACGAGGTGTGTGTATTCTTTTTGCTGATAAAATTGCCTAGGAGTGAGATGAAGATTTTATGCACAAGCGTTTTTTTTTTTTTTTTCTTCTTTATTGTTTATCCATTGCTTCTTCCCAGCTCCTAGGATCCTAGCCTCAAACCCATGACCATACACAGCCATTCTGTGTATGCAGCATGTGTATCTCAGGGAAGGTAGGGGTAACGGCTTGTAAAGAAAAAGTAAAATTATCACCAAGATCACATTGTGTTCTCTATTCTTGCTATTTTCAGCAGTCTGTGTCAGATCTAGTTCAATTTTTTTTCGTGTTTTCTGGGCAACAGAAGTTTTCCCTTTCTATGAACATAAATAAACCCCTTTCAGAGTAATGATGTTTGCATAGAGGGTATGTTTACCTACAGGAGTTTGAAGTAGGTTTACATTCAGAGAACAACATGTGTGTCAGGATTATTTCTTCTCCATTCCCCCTGTGTGAGACCTTTTCCTCTTTTGTTTCCATTTGAGCCAGGTGCCAGTTCATTACTCTCAGACATTTAAAATACGTCAAGTGCAAGTAATATATTGGGTTTTTTTCCTAAATGTTTCTCAGTTGGTTTGTTTCTACTATATTTTAAACCTGTTTTTCCCTGTCAGGACAAATCTTACCTAGATAAACATGAGCACAACTCTGGTTTTGTATTTCCTTACACATTCCTCTGTCACAAGATCCTAGCTACAGGGTCTGAGTAACACCTCGGACTGTGCCAAGTGACTCCCAGAAGCCTGTCGCAGAAACTCCTGATTTATAGCTGTAGGAAAAAGCAGGAAATCAAATCACTGTTTAAAGCTTTGTACATGCCAGGCACGAATGATCTGACTACAAAGACACTTGAATTGCCAGACATGTAGGGCAGATCTAGAAAGATCCAAATGCCACTCTGTCCTAAATATGTCTCTTTCTCCCAGTCAATATGAAGGGATCCTCAGTTAGACTAGTTTGAATACAGCCCTTTACCCTTCAGGCATTTCCACAGCCATGAATGAGCATCCTATCTTCCCTTTTCCCTGGTTGTTACTCTTGCCAATTGCCTTCATGCAGGAAATTGTCTTTTAAAGACCTCAAGGCTGAAAACTAGACTCCATCATGTCCAAAGTGTAGCACCATAGCAAGAACTTCCTCAAATGGTGTTGGCTGCTCATCTAGTTGATAGCTCTAGCCAAAATATTCTGGATTGAGAAGGCAATAAAGACTTTCTTATCTCCCCATGTCAAGCTCCCTGGATCAGGGGAAGAGGCCAAGGAAGGAGTTAGACCTGCTCAGAGATTTAAGAGAAGATTACAGAAACAATTACTGCCAGTTGACCTCATACTTCTCTTTTTGTAACTTCTAGGCACAGCTGACAGCAGGGCCCGATCCATCCAATAAGGTGTTGAAGTGGTCTACATCCTATCTGAAGCTATTCTGCATTTTCCACATGCTCTGGCAGAAGAACTGGGGAAATCTTTTCTCCGGGTTGCACTGTAAGGATCTATGTTCCACGGAATTTTGCAGCAGCTTTGGTGCCCTAAAGTTTTGATGGGTCTGACCACTTACCTCTCATGCCCTTTATGAGATTTCTGTCTCCTTTTCTTTTTGCATAGGACTATAGTTCGGCATTTCTATTGAACTGGAGTGGGCTTTGGACTGGTCAGATACACAACCCATTATACTTCTATTGTGAGTAAAACTACATGTTTAGTAAAGACATGTCTTCTCCAGAGAAACACCTCATTGCCTGGCTGTTTCATTTTGAAGCCTTGTAGCCATGAAATTTGTTGGGAGAATACAAACAGCTGTGATTACCTGACAGCTTTAGGAAATGGCACAGAGACAAGATATGTCTCAGATTAAAGTGCTGATTGCAGGTGGAGGCTGCAGGCAGAGCTTTAAAAATTCTCTGTAACTTTTGGGCTCTGGTGAGCACCAGAAGGGGAATGCCCTGACAGTCTGTGTCAATGAGCAACAGTGATCTGACACTGCTCTTCTGCCCAACTGGGAGTCATTACTTTTGCTAAAATTGGATTGAGTGTGTCTGTAAGTGTGATGCCATTATTCTTCCTTAATTTAACTACACTTTACACAGAGGATCCTAATAATAACGAGAGCCCTTGGCACTGTACATGCTGCACATGTCCCTTCCAAGAAGCAGGTCCTGACCTGCAGTCCACATAATCTACAGGGGGAGCATGGAAAGCTGCCCATGGGGAATTTTGCACCATGGTGAACAGAAAGTCTGTCTGAAGGAGTCAGATTTTGGAGTGCTAAATCACAAATTCTTCCTCGTAGCTATGGCTGGGACAAGCTGCATTTGTGCCTGGTTATCTTGCAACAGAGCTTACCGGAACTACAGGAGGCAATTTCAGATGCCGTTTTAGCAGTGGGAGATGCAGGGAAGTGTTAATTCCTGGGGGTCTACTCCCTGTCTCATCAAGCTCTCCTTAGATTATGTTTGGAAGATAAAATTTATAAAATCCAGTGTTTCCTTCTTTCTCTCTCATATCTGTCTCTTGCTTATGAATATATTAGTCCACGTTGCAAGGACTTTCACAGGCACCAAGCCAGGACAGGATGGGTTTCTCAGCCACAGATTACAACCAGATCTGTTCATTTTCCTTTTCCCTTGCGGTCTTTCCCTTTCTTTTACTTATGCTTTTCTACACCCTGGTCTTCCCTTTCCAATTATTTTTTCCCAAGACATTTTACTCATCACAGTCTCCAAGCCATTTTTTACTGTACTGCAAAAGATCTTATGCGTTCTCCCTTTCCCTTTTCCTTTTTTCTCTCTCTCCCTTTTTCTTCTTCTTTTCTCCCCAAAATAACATTCCCCGTTAGAGCCAATACACATTACCAGCTACAGATCCTGTGTGTGTGATGGTACCCCAGCACTCTCTGTGCCACAGGTGGCTGGGAGAGACGATTCAGTCCTGCAGGACAATCCCACACTTCAAGCTCTGCACAAATATAAGCAAATGCCAGTGCCTTGTTCCTGCCGTGTACTGTTGGTGAATCCAGGGATGGGATAACTTAACATACTGAAATACCTGATGGTGCTGCTTTTGTTGATTTTGCTTTTGAAGAATGCCATAGTGGAGCTGCAGTGACACTCAAACAGCAAGCTGAGGCCAGAGGTGGATGACTGTCAGGCAGCTTGGCCAAAGCAGTCACAGTCACCAGGCTCTCTGTGCCGTCCTGCCACTGCAGAGCAAGGGTGGCCAGTGTGCTGCTTTTTACCAATTGTGTATAATCACGGTGAGGCAGTGGAGCTTTGAAAAATCAGAACTGAACAAAGGACACCAACTTCTGAACTGCCCCTTTCCCACCACGTGTGACCAGGGAAGCACTTGCAGCTGTTTTGAGTTCACTTGTGCCTAAATCTCCTGATAGCACAGCACCAAGCAGTGACACTAGAGAGGGGAGCACTGCTCTCTTGCAGTAGCCCAAGTCATTATTAAGAAGGAGAGGAAAAAAAAAAATTATGTGGACTCACTTGGATTTGAGAACTAACCTAGGCAGTGTTCAGTTTTAAGTTCAGCTGTCCTGGAAAATATCCTCATGAGATTTTTGAACAGGAAAGTCAGAGATAATACAAAAAGAATGGCTTGCTTGAGATTTCTACCAATTCTGGGCAAAATCCCATGAGAATAGTTGTTCTTGGGAATTTTTTTCTGCATCTAAAAAAAGAAAGAAAATGTGTTCTTAAACCATTACACCTCTCACCACAGTGGAGTGGTGTATCTGGAAATTCAAATCTGACACTTCCCAAAGACTGAAAAATGAGTTTGGTTGAGCTGTGTGAGACTATTTTTACTCTGTGTCACATTCACATTGTCTCCTATGTGTGGAATAGGCAGTGCTCAGCTCTTCTGCCAGGCACAAGGAAACACGTCAGCCCAGAGATGGCACGGTGGGACATGATTTTCATGTGAGATGAGAGATCCTTTGCTGCCCCACATCCCTCTCCTTGCCTCTTTGTGTGCTCCAGTGCCCCAAAACCAAGCAAGAGACTAGACCAAGCAGCTGGTTACTGGCAAGGAGATAGCAGAGGTGGCAACAGCCCAACATACTGTGAAAATTGGAGGGCAGTAAACAGTATTTTAATATGGTTTTGTAGAAAGAAGAGGGGTAAAAAGTGCTCTCTTGTAGCTGCTTGTGAAGTGTTCAAGTACATGGGGCTCTGAGGATCTCTGGGGAGAGAAAGTGTTGCTCTGTGAGGGGTTGAGCAGTGAGGAACCGTGGTGTGGGCCATGCTATCACATCTGGGCACTGACCCACAGCACTTTAACAGGCAAGAGGAGCTGGGAGGTGGCACTAACAGATCCTATCCAGGAGCCATGGACAGGGATGGAGCCAGACACCCCTACAGGATGAGCTGAAGTGGCTTGAGATGGTGCAAGAATCTTCCTGAGAAACAAACTAAGACAATGTGCAAGACCTCCTTTGTGGCAACAGGAGAGGAAATTCTGACACCTGAAGATCCCGCCTGGGTTTTTCTGACTGCAAAGAGTGCTCGTGTTGTGTGGAAGATCTCAGGCTGAAGGTAGAAGCACAGCATTACATTGTGGCATCCAAGTGGTGTCCTCTCCTCCTACCCCATGCCTCTGCACCCTCTGCCTCTGTCTCCTGGCTGTGGATGTGGCTTGGCAGATTGTTTATGCACATTTGTGCTCCCTGGGCAGCTCATTGAAGCTGCACCTTTCTCCAAATCCATTGCTAAGGTGTGGTCAGACCAAATCAAGGATTTCTAGTAACATTTCACTACCTGTGAAGCTCAAACACATGATTTTGGTATAGAATAAGATGCAGGCAGCCTTGATGTGGCCAGGAATAGGGTCCACACCTCTAAATGCTGAATGGGTGGGTATTTATGGACAGCTCCAGTCCTCAACCGAAGACTAGGAGCAGCTGCTCTCCTCCAAACCAGCCCAATCCTCCCAGCAGCAGCATCAAGCACAAAGCAGCAGCCACACCCTGGGTTGTGGGTGCTGGGGATGGAGGGCATTACCTGTGGTCATGGTGCTGTCACGGATTTCTGCTTGGAGTCAAACACCTACAGCTGGGGTGACATCACGGTGGCAGGTATTGCACGCTTGTATGACTGTGCTACTCTGATGTCTGAACATATGGCATTCACTGGGCACTATCCCTCAGGGGTAAATCCCAGAATTTCTCACTGAATTTACCGAGCAGCAGTGGGGGGATGATGCTTCTGGCAGAGCCACTATCTGAGGCACTCTGACAGGGTCCATGGTTGAAAGGGTTGTTTGCATCTAGCTCAGATAACAGAAATTTGAGATTGCTGATGCATTTTGAAACAAACACGCATAGTTTGCATTTGGTTTTCATAAGGAGGCTAGATATGACCTGAGGTATGCAAATACCTTCTGATGCAGAGAAAAAGATTTCAGGACTGCGGAGGTGTAAGAGTTGGCAAATTATGCGGCATTATGGAATAATACTCCATTTTTGTGCAAATTGAGGAACAACAGCTGTTAAGCATGTCAGTATTTGAGGAGGCTAATTTTCAGAGCAGAGGAATAGAAAACATCTCTTCACATACACAGAGAGGAAAGGAAGTGAATGCAGCAATGAACATGGGAGAGAGCCTCACGTTGTTATCCATAGGAGAATAAAAGCACCAAATCCTTATTTAATCCTTGCAGAGTTATTTAAAATATTAAAAATAGTGTGTCACTGAGGGGATTTAGAATGGTTACAGAGGGTGAGTTGAATTACAAACTTAACATTTGAGGGTTTTGTACTCATTTGCGGGAGTAAAGCAAGTACTACTTTTCCACAATTTTTTTCTCTTTTTTTTTTTTTTTTTTTTTTTTTTTTTTAATTGACAACAACATGCACACCACCAGTCTTACCAGTATAGGTGTCACTTAAATCCAGAGGGTTTAAATCTGACCTTATTCCCGCCCCCACTGCCTACCCTGCAGAAATCCCCAGCCCTGCTAATCTGACCCCTCACTCTGCCACTGCTGAGGATTCACCCACCTTGCAGATTCTCATTTGGCCTTAATCTCCTGCCTTCCCTGCCTTTTTTCTCCTAAAGTGCAAGAAGTGATCTGACACTTGTCTCCCCTGTTTCTTGACTCAACTTTCTTATAACCCATTCTCTACAGTCAAGGAAGAAATTGAGTCTTGTCTTCTAACTGCATCCTTATTCCTCCCAGTCCTTCCTTTGTCTGCTGGGATTTGTATCCCTCAGGTTGCTAATTATCCCCTGTGAGAGACTGAAATGTTAATGCTAAATGACTCAAACAAACAGCCATTTGCCAAAGCAGCAGGTGCTTTGCTGATGATGTGCAAGGGAACATCCCAGGAGCAGAGGGGGTGTGCACCCATCACCAGAGGCTACAAGCTGAGTTTCTAACCAGACAAGAGCCCATAATGATGGGGTATAACTGGCCTAACCACACTGATGTGAGAGGCAGCTGCCATGTCTTAGAAGGTGTCATAAATCATCAAAGACCTCTGATGTGCCCCCTGACTCATTTCTGAGGCTTTCTGCCAGAGGACTGTGTGTGAATCCCAGTGTTACTTCAGACAGTGCAAATCTCCTTTCCCACCAGGGGAGATACCTGGGTGTTCCCACCTGAACCTGAACTTGTACTAGCCCATTGAACTTCGTGTTTCATGGGCTTCCCCCATTCCCAATGGATCAAAACTGCAACCATCACCTTGACTGATGGACGCTGAAATTGCAATGATCAAGTCTCAATGGTGGATCCATGGGGGGTCATATCTTTCTACTCTTATCCTTTCTTTCTCTTTCTTTTCCTTATACATTTTCTTAAGTGTTCTTTTAATGCTTTTATATTGCTACATTTCTAAAATAACAACCAAAATGGCTACATACCTCCTTACCATTGCAACCAAATTGTTCTGAAATAAACCTGACAGATATATATTTATAAACACGAGTCACTTAGTGTTGTTTCACTTTAATCCACCCCAAGGGATCTATTATTAACAAAAACCTTAACAGGCATAAACCTTAACTGGCATTTACTATATATATATATATATATATATGAGGCATGTTGCTCACATTAAAAAAAAAAAAAAAAAACACAACAACTCAGTAGCAGAGGTAGGAACTAGAAGATGCTGGCTGCAACCACCTTGGAGCAATGAAATTTCAGGATCTTATTTGGAACAACCCCAGTTTGTTTTCTCCCCTCCACCTGGCGCCTTCAGACACACAGAGGAATCTTGCCTAACGCTGTGTTACCCAGCCTTGGCTGCCTCAGCCTCCCTGTTCTTGGCTGCTCGGCACTGTGCTGGCTTTGTTTTTGCTAAGGCTTGGCCAACAGCAGTCTTTGGCTGGGATTTGTGAGCAGAGCTGCCTTTGAAAGCTGAGGAGGGTGGAGAACCTGGCTCCATCTGTCCTCATGGTTAGTCTGACAAGAGTCGCTCCTGTAGGAGAACCAACTGAAATACTGTTTCTCCAATTTATCCTCTGCCAGCTCTAATTTTTCGTCTGCTATCTGTGTTATAATTTAGTTGATATAGCAGGTGCTATAGAGAGAACTACTGTTTCCTGTTTATTTTGTGTTTGATAACTTCTAGGCAGATAGGTTTTGCCTATGCCATCCTTAATAGAAACTGATTTTGAGAGCTCTGCTCTAATATCAGAGGACCAGCTGATAGAGAAGGGTTCATCCTGTAGACAACCTCAGTCTTTCTCCTACTAGGCAGGACTAGTCTTTGCATATGTAGTTACTTAGAGGTTCAACTTTAAACCCAAGCAAATGATCATCTGGCAGAAAATGAACTCTTCCTTCAAAACGGAGGGTGAGGAGTGGGTGGATTTATTTTTTAAGGACACACTGGCAGCCCCCCACAATGCCAAAAATTTGTATCTGGCCGAGTCACAGCCAGTGCAGTTACCTGTTCGTGTTCCTCATTGTTTTACTTGTGGTTGTGGATTGGTAAGCAGGTTATTTTTACAGGTCTACAACATGGCAGAGTTAGTTGCTATAAAGCAAATCCTTGCAGCCTGAGACTTAAGAGTATAAAGAAGACAAAGTCAAGTTTGCCTGTTTTAAAATGCAAGACTTTTCACAAATAAAGAGCAACCTTCAGCAGTGGGCCGCTGTTTGAAACTCCAAATACCCAAGTAAATCTGAGCCTATTCATTTAGTTCAGCCAGAGGCCTCAGGTAACTGACCTAGAGTTGTCCATGGCCAGGTTGAATTGCTTGGTAAATTTTGATTTTTAGTGGGATATTAAGGATCCTGTGCAGAAGCCTATTCTGGTTGCACAGCTGATGAAGGCAGCAGGACAGATCACCGGTCTCTGGCCCAGATTTGTCGAAGTGGCATTGAGCATGTGATGGCTGGCAGAAGGTTTCCAGATATGTTGGAAACGTGTGAGCAGATTTTACTCTCCTCTGCTGTAGAGCAAGACATCTTCTGCTCTTCTTCCTGTTCTGCCCTTACCAGGTGAAGGGAGAGAGGGAGAGCTGGGTGGCAAAAGGGCTGCAGGAGGTGAGCAGATGGCACTGGGGTAGTAGAGAAAAGTTACACTCAGGTGGAGACCAGCTGCCAGGGATGAGAAGGTGTCAGAGGAGGTGAGGATGTACAGAGCTAGAAAGGGGCAGAAGTGTTCAGCTGGCAGGCATAAGAGATAGTTGTGTAACCGGTTGCAGAAAGGTCTGTTGCACTGTCAGGGAGACTGGGTGAGGCAGAGCTGGTTGTAAGGATGGCAGGTATGGACAGCAGTGACCAAAAGGACCAGGCAGAGAAGAAGCCACAGAAGAAAACCAACAGGAGATGGGAATACAAAATTGGGGGAGGCTGAAGTGGTGTGTGTGAAGCAGGGAACAATTTGGATATGAGAAGAAAAAAAGTAAGGAATCGGTAAGGAAGGATGGAAAGAAAAAAGATGAAACTGTACCTGCATTTCACAATGCTTTTGGATGGTTTCAGGAAGATTGTGGTGTGCCTCCTCCTACATCCAGCACTGGCCACACTTCTGGGCTACCAGACACACTGGGGACAAATAACAACCTGCCAGCAGGATGCACCTCTGCTTGGTGCAACATCTTCCAGTGTGTTTTTCTGGACGCCAGTGATTCAATCTCCACCAAGATCCTATACTGCAGTCTCATCAGTCCCCCTGTCAGCTTTATGCCTATGTAATATACAACAAGCCCCAAAACATCAGCATCTCCATTTCAAGCACATATTGGCAGAAACATGGATCTAGTAAAGAGATTAGTGGAATATTTGATTTACTAAAAAGGCCTAAAAACTCTTAGTGTTTTCATATTGAGCTTCAGGGTCTGTGTTTTAAACTAAAGAGGAACACCAGTACAGTTTTCATCAATAAAATACCAGTGTATATGGGTTGCTACTGGCAAGGAGAGAAATAACTATGCAGGAGATATGCTTTTATTTTTTTATGTACTTATTCTAAAATTGACCTGACAGCTTCTAGCTATTCCTCGGTGACAGATTTCAAACTATTCAAACAGATAATTTTCAGCTCTAGCATTTCTCTTTGGAACCTTATGCAAAAAATTTTCCACAATATTTAGCATGTCAAAGGCTGTCTAACAGCTCCGAGCCTTGCTTGTAAAATACGCACACACAAAAATGTAACAAGAATGTGTTTTGGCAATAAGCTTAAATCTCAAAGAAATGTTCCAGAACCTTGATTAATTAAAGACAACCCAAGTGTTACCTCCAAACTGCACTGCTACATCATTAAGCAGCCTAATTAATACTAGGACATACTGAAACAAGAGAGGTATTTTGGATTTTCAGTTACTAAGGGAAACCTAAGTGCTGTCTGTTAAATGCTTTGGCCTCCTTTTCTTGTAGAAAATGTGCTTTATAACTTCCCCATATGCTCCTGCTGTTCTCTCCCTGATGGATGTTGCTATGGAAGCAAACTAGGGGAAAAAAATCAAAGAGCTAATAATGTTTCTGCAAATGATTGCACAGGTGGAGCTGAAAAGTACAGATGACAGAAGTTAGTTAAGCAGGGGATTTGAGCTATAGCAACAATTTGAGGCCAGGAATCAAAACACTCACACTTTGTTTCCTTTTCTCTTTACATCAGTTTAGTGAAATTCCAGATTTCTGCAGGCTGTTGAGGTTTATTTTATCCTTTATTAAGTAAATTTATTCAGAAAATTTCAGAGATTCCCTAAAACACTGAATAAAATAGATGGAGGTTTAGAAGGAGAAGAGAAGGCTTGGTATACTGCTAGTGGGTGGGATAGTCTTGGAGAATATAGGTTCCTTGAAGCTATGGGATAAAGAAATTGTGTCTTTCACTCAAATGAAATGTGGTCCTTCACTTCTGTATTATATTTGAATATCATTATAGCAACAGGGGAAGATGCACAGCTGGATGTTGGAGGGACAAACCCGTATCATGACTGTCTTATATTTGTTCACAGGAGTATAACCTTTTTGATATAAAGCACACCCAAGAAGTGTATGTAAGCGAGGAAATACACTAGCATGTTGACATAGAGCATTTCGTTAAGTACTGAAAATGAGAATACAGAGAGTCAAGGAGTTAGAGTGATAAAGCTCACACCTGGCATCTCTGCAGGCTCCTGGCCAAGGACAGACAGGTTGGCAGTGTGTCTCCAGGGCACAGAATAGGCAGCTACTCTGTATTTCTGGCTTGCTTTTCAATCATGTTGGCTGCTGCTCTGCCTGACTCAGTGACACCGAACTTTTCTTTAGCTTTTCTGAGTCTTAGATAAACTTACACATATGGACCCTCTTCAATCTGGCTCATGCTGCTTGGTCCTGTGTCCAGGCATCCATCCCTCTCCGCTAACAGTTTACAGCCTGTGGCTTCTTCCCCAGACCACTTCAGACATGTTGAAAAGCGCAGCTGCACCACCTGAATGCTTTGCAGTGGGGCAGATGGCTGCAGATCCCCTCTGGCCTAGAGCTTGGTCCCTGCGAGGCCTCCTGAGCCCATGCTGCAACATGAGGAGGGGCGGAGAGTTCACTGTCAAGGTACATTTAACCAGAGACCATTAGTCTCATTTTACCATCAT
This sequence comes from Empidonax traillii, assembly GCF_003031625.1. Lineage (NCBI taxonomy): Eukaryota > Metazoa > Chordata > Aves > Passeriformes > Tyrannidae > Empidonax > Empidonax traillii. The sequence goes on from NW_020955532.1 coordinate 245,763, forward strand.
TTTAAAGTTTTCTGGATTCTGTTGCACACCAAAATGTGGGATATATTGGTGATGGTAGGACAGTGCTGGTGTCTGCTGAGAGCTGGAGTCCTCCCTCTCGGAGGAGGTCTGTGCTGATCACCTTCCTCTACACTTAGCTTTTCACTGCAGATGCTGCCAAGCAGAGGTTCATGTCTCATGTACTAAATCAGGGGCTAATATATGTTTGATTTTAAAAAATGTCCCTTTCCTGCCAAATCTCCTTATGAAACTTTTAATGAAAATGATACATCCTGTCAAAATGCTAGGGTGCAAACTTTTTAACCACTTGTAATCAGGAGATGGATTTCAAGTGAGAGAAAGGTCAATTCACTCACTAAGTCCTCCAGCTATGTGTAGGCCAAGTGCCTAAGTGCCTGGAGAACTTCTTCACATCCATGTGTGCTACCACATAGCAGAAGGATGAAGAAAAACAAGAATCAAAAGATTTAAGGATTCATTGAAGCCATCTGTAGCCCATAAGTACATAGAAGGTACTGGAACACAAGCCTAGGTGAAGGTGCGCAAGTGTGGTCCATAACTCCAATCACATAAGCCTTGGCACAAAATTTGGCCAGCCATTTAGGGAATAGAGCATGAAACACTTAACCCAGGCAGCCTTACTTGTGCTACTGACAAAGTTATGCAGAGAGGCTGGATCCAAACTATATAAATTCACACAGTGGGTGTTCCATCACCACACTCCTGCTTAGTGAAGGTGCATTCCCAGGTCCAGGTACACATTTTTCTGTTGATGCGTTTCATTTACATACACTGTATATGCATACAGATGTAAATACATAGCTGTCTATTTCTAACATTGCATTAAAAACAAGCTTCCCAGCTCCTGGGGGAGTAACAAACAGGGCTGTTCTGGTCCTTGATATGTGACAGCCCCAACTTGACTGCAGAAAAGACCTGATTTAGGCTATTCCATCCTCTCACACTGCTCTTATGGGACAAAAATCACTTACCACTCTTTTTCTCCAAATGGAAAATATTTCCAGCCACTTCCTTTGAGTATTTTATCTTTTTCCGCTATGTGTGTGTTCTTGAAAGGAGGGACAGTGCACTGCATGTAGCCACAGTCACTTGGTATTCAGGCGAAGTTCAGAGTTAGTGAGGCGCCTCTAGAGCAGCTGCAAAGGGCCTAATATAAATATGAAGAGCTGCCGAGTTTCATGATTGCACCTGGCTGTCCTGCTGCTTTACAGCCACTGCAAATTAATTCTTTCTGCACGTGAGCAACTAACTCAAGTCACTTAAACTAGTGGCCTCCTACTGTCCTCTTAGGAAAAGAAATAGATGATTTGCACTGTAGGGACCTAGCCCATGCCAAGGGAGCCACCAGCTACTCTGCTGTGCCTTTGCATGACTGTTGGAGCAAGACAGGGAAGAAATGTCAGTTTAAGCAAGACAGGGAAGAAATGTCAGTTTAAAGTTCAGCTCCTGTATAACCCTTGATAAGGTTCAATTACAGTCTCTGGGCTGGTATTCCCTGGGCAAGTGGAGGGAGCACGTGGATCTGCTCCCTTGTCCTGGTAGAGTTCCAAGCACAGGAGTGCAGAGGAAACAACTATATATTTTTCCATTGGCTTCACTGGAGCGTGCTGGCTGCAGCTGGAACAGCAGGGAAAAGATAAAATAGCCTTTTGGGGGAGGGACATTGTTAAAAATGGCAAAAGCTGCCGAAGAAGCTGCTACTGAATGCCTGGTGATGCTGTCCTTGAGGCCCAATCACAGGAGATGCAAACTCCAGCTCCCACAGGTATCTCTCAGCCACACAGCTGTGCTGCTGTCACCCAGTGAACCATGCCTCCCACCCAGTGAACCGTGCTGTATTGGTGGAGAGAGCACCCTCTTTTCCTTTCTGGAGCATCTGATTTATAGACACATACATCCAAAGCACTGCAGAGGTCCTGTGCAGCACGACAGTGTTTGTGGTGCAGTATAAATACTTCCTGTAATGTATACAAAGCTCTCAAAATGCTAACTTTTTATTTCAGTCTGTGAAAGAGAAATATATTCTCTCTTGGGCTGGAGACATTATTATCAGAGTTAATACTGTCAGAGAGAAATGTCTTATGTGAGTTGCTGTCCTGTGCTATACTCTTGGGCATTCTGTTGTGGGGGGAAGATCCTCCAGCCTCCCTGAGCTCCAAGTGAGCCCTGTTGCCTGTATGAACATCACTGAAAAATTAACCTCCCTGCAAGGTGTGCCAAGTGTCTTCTAGCTCAGTTTGCAGCAACTCACATTTCTGCTCCTTCAAACATATCTTTAGAGAACGTCAGAGGCAGGCAACCAAGGCGAATTAGGAAAGAGGGACACGGGGTTTTATGGCTCCACTGAGGTCCAGGCTGAGGAGTCAGGACTCAGTTACTCAGCTGACATGATCTTTGAACTGAATCCCACACTTAGAAATATGGACAGAGACCAGGCTGACACCTGAGAGATTACCCAGTCCTTCTCTCTTGCCAAGACAGAATCAGGTCCACCTAAGACATTCCTGGCGTATAAAAGACTTTTTAGTGTGTGCTAATGCCTCATTAAAAAACTTTCTAATATGCCTGGACAGTCTAAGTCCCTCTAACAGGTATTCGTTATTTAGGACACATTACTGACCAATGTGTTGATCTTGTCAATATGACAGAGCCAAGAAGCCACAACCTCCCACCTCCCACAGAACTAGACTAATATACCAAACAGGACCATCACCTGAGCCTTGTGTCCTGTTGAGAACAGGACAGGAGGGGTAGGTGGAAGACCCTCAGACCTCGCATTGGTTCACAACATCCTTGGAGAAGGGCAGTGTTAGGTGCCCTGCATCTCCCTCTGGAGTAGCTTTGTTTTCTACAAAAGCCAAGGGGAGGCAGAGAAGTGTCTTAATCAATCAATTTGTGCCTTAAATGGCCTTAAATGGTCTGCAACCTCCTCCACCCAGCTCTGGGGTATAGCTGCTCAGAGTGGCAGTGCCTTCACCTGCCCCTGGGATCCAGCAGAGCAGATCTCAGCTGAAGGAAATGAATGTGAAATTGAATATTAGCAGAAAATTTGATGATATATTCATCAGAGCATTATGGACCTGGTTGAGTATACACAACACTACCCACATATATGTGTGCTCGTTTCTTTTTAGTGCCTGTGGCAATCGTATTTCTGCTTGACCCAAATTTCCTTTATTTGCGAAGGTAAAAATGCTATTATTGCTGACCATAAAATTATTCAGCCCTTTTATACATAGCTATAGGAGTTGAAGTGGTCCACTGATTTTCAACGATGCAATCAAGGATTTGTGTGCACACAGTGTGTAAATATGTACCTTTGTTACTCAGATGTAGTTTGTCTGTCAAATTTGAATGAATTTGCTGTTTTTGCAGAAGTGGCCTCTGCAGAAGCTTTCCCAAGACTACCCTGAAATAAAAAAATCCACATTGTGTCTATTGTCTGAATAAGCAATTTTTTCATCTCTTAATCTTCTTGAATGGAATTGTGTAAAAACCAAGCTGTAGTGAATTTTTCCTGCAACATAAAGAAATCTAAAAATCACTAAAAAAATCCCTATAATTTTCAAAGAGGAATAATCCTTCTTTTTCAGCTACTTCATCAAACTAAGACCAGATCTGTCATCTGTAGAACAATATTTTCTATGTGTTGATTTAATGAACATGTTATGATACAAAACTGAAGAGAATTAGGATAAATACTAGGATCTGAATATATTGATACTAGAATCTATATATTGAAAGCACACCCCCAAATCCACACGTTTACAGTCTTCTGCACTGTACACATCACAGCATCAAAGGGCCCGCACTTGTATTCTTACTTGCATTATGGAAACATGACAATAAAGGGCTGAGAAGCTGGATCTTGTTGGAATTTATCACTTAGGACAAGGGTTTTTTTTTTCTCTTCTGTGTTATATATTAGTATGAAAATTCCTAATACATGGTACAGCTATTTCTGTATCACTGAGACAAGCAGTTGAAAGATTTTCCTTACATCCTTTACATCCTTCTGGCTAGGATGTAATGTTACTGCTCCATTTACATTTGATGTTCAATTCGTATGACTGCAGAGGGGAAAAAAAAGAAATCCAGTTAAGAAATGATTAATGGTGAAGTCACAGAGATGAAATGCAAACTTCTAAAACTAATTAATTCATTAGCTTACTCTAACTCTCCAAATGACAGTATCAATTGCAGCCTAATTCCTAATGGCTGGGACAAAGAGGGGACATGTATCCTTGGAAGAGCTGAGGGACAAAAGTTTTTGTGTACCACTAAGCTGTCTCTGACTATTCTTTCTCAGAAGGCAGAGCTCAGCAGTAAAAAACAACATAGTGCTTTTGAGCTGCAGCAATAAGATTTTTTTTCTTGAGTTAGCTGATGACCTTATCTGTTCACTCTTGCTCCTCTCAGCCTTCAGATCATGGAATGAGTTCAACACATATGACATTTGTATAATACTTCTCAATGAATAAATGTGCTGTCAAGCATGTTGCTCAAGTTTTCATGCCTCTTTACAAAGCCATTCTTTGCCTGTGAAAAGCAATCTGTCTTCACCCAGATGTGCAAGGCATGCCTTGCAAACACAGCTCCTTCCACCAGTGCCACTTATTTGATGCTGTGAGCACACAGGCACTGAAGAGCTGCAGCATGCTGGGTGCCCTCCTGCACCACAGCTCATCCCTCCCTCTCCTCCCCAGATCAGAGGAACATGTCTTGGGACCTTGGGCTTCTTCAATGCCTCTGAAGAGCAAGGAAGAAAAGTCTGACATTTTGCTGGAAGAAAACCGAGCATGGAAAAGATCTAATCACGATAACTGAAATTTGCAGTTGAGCAGGCTGAAGTAGGTCAGGCCTGATGCTGTTTGCAGACGGCTTTTCCAGGGAGTGGGGATAAGTCTAATCAGTGCCAGGGCTGAGGTTAACGTAGACACCTGTGATGCCAGCTCACCCATCCCCAAGTAGAGGTTTGTTTTTGAGCTCCCCCAGGGATGTCTGCCTGCTCTCAGAGCTCATTCTAACTCCAAGATCTACTAAGCCATTCTTTCCCTTTGTATTTTACCCAGGTAGCTGTTGCACTGGCACTGGCACTATTCCTTTCTGCCCCTCTACATCCATGGAAGCCCCACATATCCATTAGGAAACTGAAGTCATGATTTGTGATATATATTCAGCAGCCATGCAAAAGTCATGTTTGGGCTCAAGTCTGGTTTGATTGAAGACTCAATTTATCTTCATAAAAGAAAGTTTACAGTTGTGTTTTTCTATTTGGCATATAATCAAAAGAGAGGTGTTAAAACCCTCCAGGAAGAGCCATGTCCAAAGACACTAACCTTAGAAAATGGGGATGAGGAACTTTAAAACACAGTGTGGATATTTACCTCCAGCAAACTGAAGTGTCCAACCTTTGAAGCTCCTCTGTGTAGGCTTATATATAACACTGAAGGGGATACTACATGTATTAAGAAAGAACCACATCCTAACTGCCTTCCTGAGGAGCTCACTGTGGGAACTGCAATGTATTTTAACTCAAGAGAGCAGTGAGTGGTTTGAAGGGCTGTCCCATTCCAACTGCTTGCACACATGGCAGGGAAGTGGTGAGGCTGATCCAAGCAGGCATCCTGCCTGGCGGTCTCAGGGTTATTTTCTCAGGTTATTTTCTGAGCATATTTTCTGGGATTGCGGTGGCATTACATCAGTGCTGTGCACTGGGATGTGCTGTGGATATAGCAGTAGTTTCCTGAGACACAGTTCATCCTGAACCAGAGAACACTCTTGTTTTCACCAGGAAGCCCCTGTTGCTTTTGATGAGCCTGGACTACATTTTGAGTTGAATGAATTAAAAAAGGGTGATGTGCAAATACATGGGTTGATTCGAGTATTATGGAGAGGTTATTGGGGTTTTGCAAAGAAGTAGATACAAAATATCAAAGCCATAACTCCCAAGCAGGGTTGGCAGATGGGCCATTACCCTTCAAAAATTGCTGCAGTTTTAGTGCCGATACCAACTTCATGATCTCCTTTGTTTAGTTATGTCTTTCTCAGATGTCACTATGGTGTGTGCTTAAAAAGGATCCCCATTCCAGAAAGTTCATTTATGTAGTATTTATATGGCAGAGACATCTGTCTCTTTCTTCTGTGAGCCTGTGTTCTGGTTTTGATTTAGTGTATTGGGTCCCTTTAGTGCCAAAAAAACACTCTATTCCTCTCTGGCTGATAAATTCTGATGATTGCTCTCATTCTGTTTTCTTATGAGAGGAGACATTTTAATATTGCCTTCTCATCCATCAAACCACTTCTTCATCTCAGGGAGGCAACTATCTGTTTGGGAAGTGATTTCTTGTAAGTGTCATTTTCTAAAGGTGAGCTCCTCCTGGCCACTGCTTTTAATCATATTTTAATGGCAAAAGGCTTGCAGAGACATTATGTAGTCAAAAAGATGGCTTTGCACATCCTTCCAAGGGTTTTGCCACAGTTGGACTCAGCTTGCTTTCTCTGTTCCTTGCCCAGCAATCATGGAGAGGAAGGGAAGGGTGCTCTTCAAGTTGAATGTTTTTCAAGATCAGAGTTGGCTACTCATGCAAAATGTAAAGCAGGGAGCAATTTCTGGAATCTGTGAGTCTCATCTCAAGAAGAGATGTGTTTTTACATTCATAACCACCAAAGGCATTCAATTTCTTACAATGAGTCTGCGGTTCACAGTAAATACCCATTTGTCCTCATGTCCAGGGAACAATAAGATTGCAAGTGTTTTCTGCTGGCAGGAGTCAAATATCCTGCTTTTGTCAGTAGGTCTTTGATATGCAGGAGCAGCCATGCAGATGGTGAAAGCAGCCTTATACCACTCCTCTGCACCTGGGCCATCTCATAGGTGAGCAGTAGCAGGATCTGGTTCAGCAGCCTCCAGAGACCAGTGACACCAAACTGCTGTTCCTAAACAAGTGAAAAATAACGAGGCTAGGGATAATCAGAAATGTGCTTCAGCACAGTCTGTGTCTGGGTAGCATCTATTTTATTTCTGTCAGGCTCCATTTTAGGCACTTTGAGCAAAGCATCTTTTTTGAGTATTGTATTTTCAAGACAACGGTGTGACTCAGGAGCCAGAACTAGTGCTGGCTACTGGCCAGGAATTACAGAGAATACAGTTCTTGTATAATCAATCCTTAAACAAAATTGAAAGAAAAATACCCTTGTTTCTAATTCTCAGTGCTTTGAGTATTGGCCAGTGCTGGAGAAAGAGCCCCTGGCCCCTGGGAGATGTTTTCCTCTGTCAGGAGGCATCACTGGGTGCAGAGGTGCATTCTAAGCAGTGTGTCACTCATTAGTAGCTGGTGAGGATCAGTGTGAGAGATGAGCTTGAAATATTTTGTTGCTGCATCCTTTGACCTCTCTTTGCTGCTCTTTTCCAGCCCCACTGCAAATAAAGCTCTGAACTTTATTGTTCTCTTAACCCTAAACCTAATTTTAACCCTAAACTAACTGGGGCTGAACATGGAAAGTTTTTCTCTGGCCGAACCATTGACAGTTTTTCTCTGGCCATTACCTGTACAAAATACTTCTCAAAGCTATCATCTCTGAAGTCTCTGCTTCCCTTTTGAAAGCTCATTCCAGCCTCACTGCCATGGAATTACTAGCATTTCTTTCTTTCAGCCCTGATCCTAAACATGGGTTGAGTTCTCCCAGACTCACATGAGGAAAAAAAAAAAACCAGTTTTTTCTTTTCATCTAGTGTTGGGGTTAGAGAAGGGTTAGGATTAGGGACAGATGTAGAGTAAGGGTCAGAAATGGGTTAGTGTTTGGGCTGGGGCTGATGGAATAGAAAAGCTCTTGTTCTGCCTAGGGAACTACAGCTTTTGGAATGGTTCCTAGTGGCTTCCTCACTACCAAGATTCCCTAGGGAAACCCCTTTTTAGTACCCTGCAAGGGGATGATTATTTCATATGAGAATGAGGTGGTGCATTCCCGTAAAAAATAACTTGTGTCCTGGTTTTGTTCCAAGTGCAGATGAAGCACAGATAGATTTATTATGCTTCCTTGTAAGCCTTAATTTGAATGTCGGTCACTTCATCTTAAGCCATTTTTCTTTCTACAGTGCCCCTTTCCTGGCCCCAGGCATGGAGAGCTGTGGAGGGAGCTCAGACAGGGAGCTTGTGCACAGCAGCACAAGGTCAGTGGAGCAGTTCTCTGCTTCCTGACTCTGCAGAGCAGGTTTGTGTGCAACTGTTTTACTTGAGCAAAACAGGTCTAGTGTGATTATGCTGGGCTGAATGCTCACAGGAATGACACTCCAAATACAGAAGGGACTGAGATGCTTATGTTGTAACCTCCCTGAGGGCATAAGTATTGGGGGGTTGAGGTTTCTCCCCTTCTCTGAGCATAGTGACTGAGAAAAAAACAAATGGAAATGTGAATAGTGTATAAACATAATAACAGCAAGCTGCTTTTCTTCCCCCAAGGGTGCTGGAGAAAGGAAATCTGAATGGAGAGGGCTGGATTTCTTCTACCTCCACTTAAGAGCAAGTGCATAGTCCTGAATCCAGCACGGAGACATGCTGTAGGCAGTGTTGGAAAGCCAGCTATTGCCATGTCATATCTGTTTTTCCCTTATTCTTGCAGGTCATCAGACTCTGAATTTTGCAAACAGGTTCCTTTGTTTTGTTTTGTGGTGTGTCTTTTTTTGTTGTTGTTTTGTTTTCATAATAACCCATATGAGCTCTTTGGTAAATTGCTACTGTGATTTTTTCCACTTACATCATAGTTTTTTGATACTTCAGTTCTGAAGTACCATAAAACCTAGATTAATAGTATAATGGGAATTTGGAGAGCTGTGACATACAAGCAGTAGGTGTCCATGAAGCACAATTATAATACTGAGCTAATCAGCACTGTATTCAGTTGACTAAATTCTCACCTCTTAAATGGCAGTAAAAAACCTCCATGTAAGAAAAATTAGGAATGATGCAAATGCAGGGAAAAGTCAGGGCAAGTTCATCTATTTCAGTGGGCAATGTGTCAGCGCTGTCCTGTTGATTAAAGCCAGTACTATTATTATACACCATGCTTCCCAGCTCCTGCAGGTTTAAAGGCACTGAAGGGTAACACACAGCTCCTAATGGATAAGTTTAAGATGGAATGGGGGAAAATGGTGCTTCGGAGGTTGGCAGGGATACTGGATACTGGTACCCTAACATTGCCACAGGCAAAATTGCTTGTTTGAGACCTGCTTCACCAGTGTCCATGCAAGGTATGGATAATGTATGTCTTGCATTCCTACAGATCATCTCTGAAGATTTTAGACTTTTTGTCATGGGCTCCCTTAACCTTTCATGTTACATCAGTACATGCTCAGCAAATCTGAAGGCAGAATGCACATCAGATAGGTCAGATGAGTCTTGGCTGACCTCAAAGAGTAAATTATATTTTTTAGAGGAAAAAATGTTGCCTCCTTCATTTGTTCCTTAAAGGGTTTTTTTTCCATTTTAATTTTAAATTTTGTGTCAAAACACCCAGAAAATGTCCTCCTTCACCTGTCTCTCTTTCAAATATGGGTTGTATTCAAGACACAATGGAGCAGAGTGGCCCTAATGAAGTTTTATCTCTTGTTAAATAGGAACTTTATCCATACTAAACAGCAGTTTTAGCCTAGTGGTTATGACCAAGCCTGACACACCAGCTGCTCTTTGGCTATTGCACTGATTCTGCACTGGTGACCAGCCTCTATCCCAGCTCTGCTGCTATTCACCATTTGGGACCTTGTTAGTAGGTCATCACTCAATACATGGACACTCATTTATATACTTCTTTTCTAGCTTTCCCTCTCTGTGCCCAGAGAGACCCTTGAAATGCAAATATCCCCCATAATTTTGGATCTCAGGTGTTCTCTGCCTGTAAGTGAGGTGGCACAGACAAAATAACCCTCAATAACATGTCCGAACCCTCCATTTCAGCATTTTCTGAACTCCAGTGTCATAGGGCTCTATTGTGAAAATCGACTAAGAAAGGCTTCACTGAGTGGAGCACATCAAGAGAAAATAAAGAATGAGGCCCTGGTTTCATCCACAGAAGCTGTCATGATTTATTTGCTGTCACTTGAATCTCCATTAAAAGGCTCACTGCGACTTCACCAATTTCTTTCCGTTCTGATTGTCTCATCCTCTGCTGATATTTGAGGCCTGGCTTGTTATATCTGAATTTGAAAGATATGTAGCCACCCGAGCCTGGCAGCATGCTAGCATTAACTTCTCCTACCCGATGGGCTTTTGCTGGTCCTTTATGGAAGATGAAAACGGATGAATCAACTTCAGAGGCTTTATGGATTGCACAAAACCCATCCTTCTTCCTACCCAAGTAAAGCAAGAAGTCCTGCTAATGAACCCATTGGAGGGGGGCTCTGTCTGCTACTCTGTGGTAACCACATCCAGAGCGGCTGTGAACTTTTTGAGCAGCCATTTCTAATTTGGGAAGTCTCAGATTTATGTATCCGTTTTCTTGTTTTAAAAGAAGAAGTCAATACGTATTCACAGTTTGACCCCCATTAAGGACTAAAGTGATGCCACGTTTCACCAGGAGAACGTTAATGCTATCAATTTTTCAGCTTTCCTACTATATTTTCAGCGTGTCATGTCCCTTCATATCTAGCATGTGCTGAGGGACCACTGGAATTCAATTACTGCCTGTCACTGCTGTTTATATTGATTTATAGATCATCCTTTTTGACAAGTTCATTGCCAAGCTTTAATATGCCTTAATAGCTTTATTGTTTATTAATAGTAATGCAGTGGCCCAATCTCCAGCCTGCATTAAATATCAGCCCTTTCTTTCTGTGGTGGGCTGTGGGCTGCGGAGGATCAGTGGCCACAGCTGGCTCCGCCCGCCTCCCCCTGCCCAAATGACTCTGGCACCAATTCCTTTGGTTAACGACCTCTGCAGCTTTCCTTCAGCACCTCCAGTAAGGAATCAAGAAGAGATTTGTCTAACAGCTGCTTGTCAGAGGGACTAAAATGCCTGGTCGTGCCGGTGGGGTTTTGGCAGTGCCGTGGGGCACAGTGTGTAGCTGCTGGTGCTGGAGTGTCTCCAGGCACAGGGGAGCCCCAGCACACACCACACCTGGCTCGGCACACAGACCACATTGTACCCTAAAGGAGTTGTAGGTTAACACTGCCACTGGTCACATATCTGAACAGGTAACATAACCAAGACCATTACGGTGAATACAGAGGTGAAAAGGGTTTTTTTTTTTTATGTCAAGCTATGCAGAGTTTTATAATGAGGGCAGAGTTCACTGGCAATTATTGCTTAGGAAAGTTTCCATGGATAGCTATTTTTCTTTCTCTTCTTGCCAACTGGCTATTTGAAATATCAATTTAGCAGAGGAAAAATCCTCCTCAAAAGCAGGAGTCCCCAGGCACAATGGGTCAGGCTATTTCAATGCAACTGTGCTGTGAGAAAAAGGAATGTCCTCAACGGTAATATAATGTCGTGTATTTCTTAGGCATAAGTTGTTGCACAGTGGAAGGACAAGAGATGAACAGCAGCATATTTCTGAGTATTTTCTTCTGCCTAGAAACATGCAGGCCAAAGTTTTCAAATGAAGCTGTAGCTGTTCCTCCATGCGTGGGTCTGTGTGTTTTCCCTGCACCACTGTCAGCTGCCTTTGCTGTGCCAAGCCCAGCAGTTTGTTTTTCAGGGCTGTTTGCGATCCCAGGATTGTCGCAGAAGAGAGCTGCTGTAGCTCAGAGGTGCAGGGATGAGCTGTTTACCCAAGCTGGGGAAACATGAGGTGTAAATCCTTCCCCAAAAAGCAGCTACCATCAGCTCATGTTCTGTCACCCAGCACTGCTCTCTCCTGTGAGCTGCTGACAAGAGCCAAGGACTCTTTGCTTTCAAGACCCTTCCAGAAAGGTTCCTGCTTCCCGATATCTTGCTCAGAGAAATAAAATTACTTGCTCATTTCTGCCTTGGTCTGCTGCACTTCCCCAGGAGTATTAGTTCATATATTCCTCTTGCCTTGACTAAAATGATGAGAAATGGATAGTACTTACACTCTGTCTTTCTCACACACATACACAAATACATACATAGATGTATTTAAAGAGACAGCTTAAAACTTAAGCTATAGCCCAAGAAAAACAACTAAAGGTGATTTTTTTTTTTCTTCCTCATATTCACTTTTCAAAGTGAATTCAGAGAGAGTTACCACTTTGGTTGATGAAATGTGACCTGTTTTAATCACTGCTGTCCACTGTCAGGTATGTCAGACAATTTAGCTTCAGGTGCATAATGGCAAATTATTATAGAGACAGAATGATTTTAAGTTTCTAGACAGTGGGAGCATTCCCAGAATCCATTACTGCCTGATTAAATTACTCAGATTTCTGTGTGTGAAGGTTTTGTACAGCAGCATGTAATCCACAAGAGTAACTAATCATATCATATTGATTTAGATGCTGCTAGAAAGGGAAATCTAATTGTAATACTGTGAAAGCTTCTTGGGGAATCTGTACTAATGATTGCATTTGTAATCCCATTTGCAGGTGAAAGTTCTGAAGCGCAGCTGTGAGATGAATAGCAATGCCGACGGTTTGGACACAGCCCTGCAAAATCAGGTTGCAAAAGATGAGATGAGTGGAGGTTGTCCTGATGACTTAGCAGCAAGTTTACATCCTTCTGGTTTTCTCCACTGATGCTTCCTGGGAGTTATAAAAAAAAAAAAAAAAAAAAAAAAAAAAAAAAAAAAAAAAAAAAAAAAAAAGAAAAAAAAAAAAAAAAAAAANGGACACAACTTCTTTGCTCTCTCCTTTTTATCTGAGGACAAACACATTTGAAAAGCACTTTTCATTCAGGGAAATGAAAGGCTCACCTGCTTTTCATTTAAATTCTTTATTGTTGTTTTCTTCTTCTTTAAATACAAATTTCTACAGTGCTTCTTTTGTGTTTAATGATTGCCAGCAACTTGATCTGCCTTGACCTTTCATGTCTGGGCTCTAGCAATGTTATCCTCCCTCTTTTTACCCTTTCTGGAATACAAGGGCTATTAACATGTGGATTATATGAATTGCTTTTTATCTTTCCTCTTTGTGGTACTATTGCAGAGTGGCATAAAAAAACATAATGTGATGAACTGCTTTGCTCACTTACTGTCATGGGACTTTTGTAGCTGTTGTTTTTTCACTTTTCTGACCTGTTTATAAAGAAATATAAATAATCTTATAAAGAGAACTCCTGTATCTCTTGCATACACCAGAGCTTGTGAGGTGGTTTGATGGGCGAGAGGGCACAATTACATGGGAGAAGAGCTGCACCTCAGGCTTTGACAAGCACTGGAAACACTTATGTAGGTTTCTGAAGGTGCAGCAAACCTTCAGTTGGGAGACAGGTCTCTTCAAGACACTGAAACCTCCTTTCCAACATGCAGTGGGGCTCAGCTCACTTTTCCTCTTTGGCTCCTGCTGGCATATGATTTTTGAGGACCAAACAGCCATGTCCCTTGCAGGTGAGGTCTGGTTTTGACTCTGAATTAGTGACCACTTTTGGAGAACTGTGGAAGAGATACCCTCATCCTTCCCTAGGGAGCTGACTCTGAGAGATGCCATGCTGGATTTCACTGCCCTATGAGCTCTCCTGCTCGCCCTGCAAACCACATCAGGGAGGCCTGCAAAACACCAGGGCTGCATGTGCTGCCACCACCTTGCTGAGCACTCTAATGGGATGAAGAACAAAGTCTGGGACAGGGATTTTCCTGGGGAGCCAGCCCAAAGCAGGACTAAAGGCAACAGATATAAATCACAAATTTCATCTGCATCCTTCCTGCAGGTGCTCTGGAAACTCACCAAGTCCTGCTGTGCATTGCAGCTCATGGAAAAGAAGGGTGGTCACTCAGTTGCCCCTCCCAAGGGGAGCTCATTCCTGCTGCAGCAGTTCAGTGCTTCCCAGTTTGCTCTTTTAGTCTGTGCTTTGGGTGAGCAGGTATGAGGCAGAATAAACTGAGGCCCTGGGCAGATGCTACCTGATTCCAAAGAGGTTTTTATCTTTTTTACAGTGAAACATTCATTATTTTTATTGAAGTGTATTTTCTTGCACAGTTCAGGGATAGTTTAATCCCATTCATAACAGAGATATTCCGAGATTCCCTGTCTATCAACATTCTGAATAATATAAAAGACATAAGAAAACCCTGAGAGTTTAAAATAAGTCCCTGTATGGTTCCTAGTCATGAACAGACACTGACTTTGTATTGGGAAGATCAACAAAACTGAAAATTAGTTAAGCACTATCTAAATAGCCTTTAGGATATTCAGTTGTGTATAGGAAAGCATTTTATATAAATGTTTAATGGAGGACTCCTACACTATCTGTTAGGTGTCATTAAAACCTAGGGGTGTTTATTTAATGTAGAGACCCCTCAAAATTTTAGATAGCATTTGATTTTGGGGTAAACTATAACTTGCTTCCTTGACAGTTATGCAAAAGTCTAAATGTCTTGTAAAGTCATCCTGTGGGTGATTATTTTTGGTAATATGGATTCCCAACAGCTGTGGATCATGTTTCTGAAGAGGACCTGTGACCAGAGTCAGTTCCTGATCCCTGCCAGCCAGGTACAGGACAAGACGGAAGGAAGTAAGCAATCAGGCAAACAAGCCTGGTTCACGTGCTGTGATCCTGTACTCAAGGACCACAGTAAATGTGTCATTAAAAGATATTACACTAAAAATATACAAAGATTTTCTGCATCACTGAGTTCTTCCCGGGGAACCATGCAGCAGTGCCCCAGATGTCTGCTGCTGCTCAAAAATGGGCAATAGTAAAAAGAGCATTTAATGAGATAATTTAAGTTAAATAGCATTTAATACAAGATCATCAGATTCTGCCTTACTGTGAAACTGCAGCCTCTTTTCCAGCATTATATGAGATATACTTTCCAAAAGTCCCATATTTCCCTGACAGAGATTTCCTTGAGGTCTGAAAAATGCAGAGCAGATATAGAAATGCTTTGATAAATGCAGTCTCCTCTACTGTATGACTTTCTCCTGTTTTTCTGGGTTGCAAAAAAAATCAGTAGTGAGACTGGGACTCTCAAATTGATGCTGCCATCTATCCATTTCAGTTTCTCTGGAGATTGCTCCATGTCTATCAACATCTTACTGGGTTGAGGTTTATATGCTGCCATCAGCGCAGCTGCCTCCCTATCAGCTGGCAGATCTGTGATCTAAGCTATCCTCCTTCTGATTTGATTTCCATGCTTCCCCGTCTTTTGTCTGTGATGTACTCTTGGTAGGTGTGTGAGGACTGTTTTCCAGAGTACATCAGAGTTGAGCTGTGCTCTTTATTGAGGTAATCCTCATGCAACAGTATGAGCCACACCATACCTTGCTGAGCTCTCCTGGACTGGACTTTTCTTATATCCTCCCCTCACCAATGTAGCAATTCCTAGCCTACAAACAGGGTTTTTTTGACACAACACTGGAGCAGCTGAAAATAACTGTGATGAAGGGTAAACGGAGTATTTATATGCATGCTTAAATTGATAGAAAATGCAGTAAATATGAGGTTGAAGGAAGCATTGAATAAAGGATTCCAGGAAGTGGGCTTGTTCTTTTGGCCGCACGACCAGAAGGCATGGTCTACCCATGCTGGCATTTTCAAAGCTGTTCCTTCTTCTTTCTTTCACTGCCCAACCTCTGACAACAGTAGGTTCAAACTGTGAGGCTGCTGCTGCTGCCCAAAGCTGTTCAGAGACCAAGTGTGAGGAAATGAAGAAAATTCTTGAGTTAGAAGTTTTTGAGAGGGATGTGTGTGCAGCTGGAGGGGTGGCATCCTCCTGAACATGTGCACCTGCTTGCCCACAGGGCAGCGTGGGATCTGCAGAAAAGGCATCCAGTATGGTCTGGTTTCACACCCTAAGCTGAAGGCCTCCAGCAGGGTCTGACTTTGTGCCCAAAGCCAAAATGCACCATTCACACTAGGATGGAAGTTGTCCAGTTGAGAAAAGCAACACCTCTCCCCTTATTGGCCTTAACTCTGTGGTTTTCACCCCAGTTAATACTGACCCAAATCTATGTCCCTGAAGGCACTTTTGCATGATGTCTGAGGTTTCTTAAAACAGCAGTCAAAAAAACCCCAAATCCATCAAAAATACCAAATCCAAAAGAGATAAAAGAGATAAAATCCTACAAACAAAAACTGCTGAGTTTGGCACAGTTCTCTTTTATCATTGCTGAAGCCATAAGGGGCAATCTTGCTGCAGCAGGGTGACATGCACAGGACAACCCTGGCTGTGAGATTGCTTAGTGAAGACAACCACGTTAACCACTCTCTCTGGAGCTCCTGCTGTGATACTTCTCAGACAAAGAGGATTACTCCCATTTCATGCTCAGTTTGCATGTTTGTTTGGTTTTTTTCAGAAAGGGAAAGTGGTTTTTTTTGTGTTATGTGCTTCCCTGTAATTAATCTGTAGCACAGATATATGCTTTCTTGTGCTACATTTCTGTTTCTCAGTATATTCCGGTTTTATATCTCAGTCAACATATTACCTCCCCCTGAAAAAGAATTATTTCTGTAATCAGATTAGTGCTGAATTTATACTGAGTTTGAAGTACAGCTTTACTCACTTGATTATTCGGTTTGCTATAAATGTTGGGAATAAATTCCAAGTGAGCAAATCAAGCAATTTATTTTTTTACTACCCTTATACATATTTCTACTTATTTGCCATCTACCTTTACTACACCAACTCAGAGTAGACAAAAAAAAGGATGCTTAGCACGACTGCAGGACCTATCTGAATGCTGAGATAAGAGCTTTAAACAATTTTTCCACTAAAATACTCCCTAAATTTCCATGAACTTTCTTCTGAGGTAAGAGCAGGGAGGATTTGGGCTTTTTTTTTTTTTTTTCCCACACACATATTGCTCCTCTGAGATGTTGAAAGATGTTGTGATGGAGAGCGACTTCCCTACTACTGCATTAGTGACTTCACTGTCAACCCAGTTACTGTGTTAATGGCAACCCAGGGATATTCAACCACTGCAGCTGTTAATGCAACATGATCCTTAACTTGTTTTTGTGTGAGCTTCTATTTGGTCAGCTTATGTTGAAATTATCCAGGCTGGATGGTGCGTATGCTTTCTGCAAACAGCGCTCCCTGTGAGCGGTATTATTCATCTTAAAGGCAGGTGTTTTAGGACATTTCTAGGGCAAATACGCTGGATATGAAATATGGGCATAAGTGTGATACGTGTATGAACTGGGAAGATGCACAAGTGATATAATTCTTTCGAGTTGTAAGAGGTTTCTTTATTTCTTAAAATTTCTTGAGAGTTAGTTAAAGAGTTAATGAAAGCAAAATCTGATGTTGCCAAGTTATTAATTTTTCATTCAGGAGTGGGTTGCTCTGAATTCAATTACCCAGCTGCAGAAGTGCTTCCCAGTATTTGATGGCATCTACTTAAAAGCGTAAACGATGGTGTGCACATGAGTACGCACTAATCAGAAATTGAAGGCTTTGCCTGTGTCGTCAAGGTTGGTCGTTGCAGAGTGTGGCAATGTCAGGTGGCCTGTCCTCTGCAGGGCACCACATCCCTGCCCGTCAAGGAGCAGTGCCCGGCGCAGGTGCCTCATGTCAAGGTGAATCGATAGCACAGTCCAGAGCTCAGCCACTTCCCAGAAACCTGCTGTCCTGCCAGCAGTTGAGCACAAGCTGAAATAACCTTCCTGCTTACTGCAACTGAATCAGCACTTGAAGGACAGGGATGATAGCTGGCTGTAAAGAGGAGAGGCTGATTTTGCAGGAGAAAAGCTGAGGAATCCGTTTCAGAGTACCTTGGCTATGACTATATGGAGAAGACCATGGGATTGCTTTAATGGTAAGCTATTTGAGTTGTTTCATGTACGCATTATGAGATTGGATGGAAGTATATAAGACAATACCTTCAGTATTATTTCTTTTTCTTTACAATTCACAATTTTTAGAGGTCTGGCAAACTCCCTTTCATGAGACTTTCCATGAAAACAATAGTCAGGCCTTCCATCTCTTGCTTTTTATTTGGGATTCTGTAGACCTTGAACTAGTTCATCAATATTTCTGAGTTACTAGGAAAAATGTACTTCATGATACCCTATTTCCTCCTGCTTTCCAGTAGCCACAAATATCACATAGGAATTGAAATAACCCCCTTCAAGCTGAGAAGTGTCCTTGAATACTGGGGATCCTATGGGGAATACAGTTTTCTTGGTAAGTAACCACTGGGCAGTTTTCAGTCTGAAAAATGTACCCATGGTGACTTGATATCTCAGCCTGCCTGGTGATGCACTGACTGACTGTGGTTATCTTTGAATGCCAACTTCTCTCCTATCCTAGCTGGTCTCCCACCAGGGCTGCAGGCAGGCATAGAGCAGGCATATGGGTCATCCCTGCCATAGGACATGGGGGCAGTTGTCCCCAGGAGGCTTAGATATCATTCCCCAGCAGGAGGGACACATTGTGTAAAAAATACATTTCCAGGATTTCTCACTGTCTGATTTAATTTTCACTGTCTTGAGGGATGAAGTTGCCAGTGCTCACATCGGAAGAGTCCCTCTAGGAGATGAACAGTCAAATCAGATCCCCATGGCAGGAAGTACTCCTTCAGTCTCAGCTTTCCTACCCATAATGTTGTTCTCATTAATTTTGCTCCTAACAATATCTCTGTGTATAAATAATTCTAGTCTCTCCTCTGTTTTCACAACCATTGGGGATTTACACAGCTTGAAAGAAGTAAACTATGCACTGAGAGTATTGTAAAATGGATAAAAATGCACTTCTAGAAATATCACATTATATAAGCAGAACCCAGGACCCCCTGATCACTCAGGTGGGCCACACCCTGATGCCCTTGCAGAGCCAGAAAGACCATAGAGCATGAAAGATAACTTTTTTTTTTTTTTTTTTAATGATGTAGGGTAAGGGATGCTTTGGTATTCTGTTAATTCCCATGTTGTTATTAAAACACTAGAGCAACCTGAGGTGGTGCTACACCCTCTTTTTGTGTATGTGTGTGGAGTTCTGAAATTCTATTAGTAAATAATAATATCTAAATAATTTGCAAATGATTTACCAATTCTATCATGTTGCAAGAAAAATACAGGGTTGCATGTGCCTTCAGCTGCTCAAGGAAACAAGCAGGAGCACTCCAAATCTCCTGACTGGTTTAGGGCACTCCCAGTTGGTCATCCTTGGCTAGTAAACATTCATGAGTGTCAGCACTGGTAGGAAGCAAAATTTCTCTGCAAGGTAACATCTGGAAAGCAAATAATCTTGATCTTACTTTCTTGGTGCCTGTTTTGTAAGATCTTTGCAATGGAATTGAAGTCTAGTAAAAATAACATCTTTCTTTCCCCTCCCATGTGACTATCTCCAAGCTGTTACACTTGCATGGATGTTTAGCATCACATGTCAAAAATACTGTCAGCTCTACTTCAGAAACAGTGCAACCAGGGCCCAGGGGAACCTCTGAAAGTCTTCTCTGGGTCACAGGTGTGGTAGATTGGGACCAGGAAAACCTGGTCCTTTTCCATGATGTGATAGAGTGTTCCCTAGGGATTTGCCCTTTCTATATCCATATTGTTCAGGCACCAGGGTCTGGAGGCCAGGGGATTTCCAGCCATCAGCAGCTCCTGCCAATCTCTGCCTCTCATAGCCCTGCAGCCCTGACAGCACAGGGGAGGGTGAAGGTGGCTGGTCACCACACAGGTGGTGGCACCTGGGTCACATCTGTCCTGCAGGCGACGTTCCTGGAGGCTGTGCTTATTTCATTTTTTGTTTTTTTCTATTTTTCACCTGGTATAAGAGGAGAAGGTTGACAGCCATGACACACAGTCTCTTCCTCAGGCTACTCTGCCAGAGTTGCTTTTCTCATCTGCAATTTCAAGTCATTTTAAATAACTCCCCAGCAGCTCTAGCACGCAGTAATGTGATTAGGGCACTAACTTCTCTGACCATATTGCTTTATACTGCATTTCAGACAGTAAATGCATTCTTCTCCTTGGAGCCACCTCTCACAGTTGCCCCAGGTGCCCGAGATGTTTATAGCAGCACATGAATTCATCACTGTGCCCCTATGGCAACAACTGCACTTGTGTTCACCCTCTCTTCTATCGCAGACAACAGGCATCCTGGAAGATTTTAACAAGAGCAACTACCATGTCACCCTGCATCCCTATTTTGAAAGTGTGATGACATTTCAGGCCATGGCAGAGGAGGCACAGTGGTCACAGCAGGGACAGGACACAGGGCTGGGTGCCGCAGGCAGCTGGCAGTGGTACGAGCAGGGAGACGAGAGCACAACAATTAAACAACACATTCTGTTTCTTGATAAAGACAATATTTTCATAGACTGTAAAATCACTTTTCCTAGCAATGGCTGCCATCTTTCTTGATTTAGTACCTATGGTGCTGACAGTTTAAAGTCATGCTTATTTTACAGGTAGCTTAAACAAATCTCTGGGAGAGATGCTCTTGCCCTTTGAGGAAGATGGACTGGGTCTCTTTCTGCAGAGCAATAGCCCTTAAACTGGTGTCTATGGAACTGTGAAGAATTTGCTTTGTCCCAGGATCTGAGGGGAGAAAACCCACTCCTCCTAGAAAGCCCACATTCCCCTGGGGACATCTCTTCTTTCACTACAGATGAACAAGTAATCAAGGGAAACCCTCTAAGAGAATAAATGTCAGAGAAATGGGATTCCTGCAGAGAGTTGTAGTTCAACCACATCTTCACCTGAAGCAATTTGACCCTATGTCACTGACTTCATGTTCCTTAAGGAAAGCCAGTAGGCAGTGCTGTGTCACTGAGCCAGCTAGTGCAGATCTGGGCAGCCACGCTGCATGCTGAGGTCTGGGCTCCTGCGATCAAAAAAGCCCTTCCACTGAGCAATTCTCTGTTAGACCCAGTATGATCTAAAATATTCAACTTTCTCCATGTTAAAATAATGCCTCTCATCTTGACACAGCTGGGTAATTTTTCCAGTGGTCTCCTCCTTCGCTGGCAGTTTCGAGCACTATAATGTAAAGACAAGCTAGGGAGCTTTATATATTGCAGCATGACATATTTAGTATCAGCTGAGTTTTCCCAAGATTGTAGGATGCTGATAACCAACTCAATAATACTTCAGCTCTGCAGGACAACCAGTGTAGTTTATCAGTCTGAAAAAAGGCTTACTATCGTCTTCATATATAACTATTGTGACAATATGTCATGTAGGGATTTTACAGGGAGAAGCTGTCTTCCATGATTCACTGCTATATATCATTTTTACGCAGGTTTATGTTTAGTGGCACTTACAGGTGACTAAGACAGAGTGGTACTCTTTACTATGAGATGAAGTTGTGTGAAAGCTTGGCTGTACAAACACTGCATCTTTAAAGGTTCGTGTCATCCAGTGAAGTACCTCCAATACTGAGATGTAACAGGCTGGATTTATCATTTGATTAAATAATTATTTCTTATGAGAAGGGGAAATCAGTTCGTAAAAGTCATAGAATTATTTCGGTTGGAAGGAACCTCCAGACGTCTTAGGGTGGGGCAAGTGTCAAAGGAGAGTAGGTTGCTCAGGGCCTTGCCCAGCTGAGCTTTGAGCATCTCTACAAAGGGAGACTCCAAACCAGTTTCAGCATCCTTTTCTAGTGTGTAACCATTCTCACTGTAAATACTTTTTTCCTTGTGACAGTCTGTCATTTCCCATGCTATAACCTTTCCTAGTTGACTGTGTTTCATTGCAAAGAACCTGGATTTGTGGCTCTGGAAGCCAGTCAGCCAGCCAGCCCTGTGGTACTGGAAGCCAGCACTTCCACTTCAGGCAGGGGAGAACAGCAGTGAAACCCTCCTTGGTCTGCTTTTCTCATGGCTCAGCTAAGCCTGTTTCCTCAGAATTCTCTCACACATTACATCTCCTGACACTTAACTCTCTCAGTGTGCTGGACTTCTTCCAGTTAGTCCACATATATACTCTTCCAGCTTGTTGAGGCTGCTCTGAATGTCCTCCCCATCCTCCTGCCTACCCACCTATCCTCTAATTCAGTGTTACTTTGCTGAGAGTACATCCCCTCCCAGCAGCCAGGTCACTGATGAAGGCATCAAAGAGCACCAGCCCCAGGACTGATCCCCAAGAAGCACCACCTGCAACTGGCTCCTGGGTAAACACTGAAACAAAAGCCACTGTCCTTTAAGCTCAATAGTCTGGCCAATTTTTATGTCCCTTCTTATCCATCCGCCTAGTCCCTACCCTTCTTACCTGGCAACAAGGTCACCATCTACGGTGCAGAACATTGAAAGCTCTGCTAAAATCAACACCCCCTGTCCTCCCGTACTGCAGAGCCAGACATTGCAGCACAGGGGCAATCAGGCTGGTCATCAGTGATTTGTCCTTCTTCCTCCAGCCTTTGTTTTTTATCAGATGAAGTCTCTTACAGGATGTGATGTGTGCCTTGAGAAAGTACGAAGACGCAGCAGCCTCTTCTCCATTGGGAAGGACATGAAAAGGCACAAATCTACACCCTGTTCCTCCAAAGACTTTAGGTATGTTAAAACTTTTCACCGCAGTGAAGAAATTAAATCCAAGTCTAGCACTTACCTCCTCCTAGAGACAGAGCACAAGCACTCGACTGTAACACTCAGTCTCTGTCACCCCAGATTTTGCAGTTTCTGAGAAAAGATATATCTGATTCAAACAGGACCTTGCTTTGGTTTCACAGTGCAAACCCAAGCTGGAGAAGCACTCTGTCAACTGCCAAACCCTGGTGTCTCCATGTACCAGAGAAAAGAAATACTCCTATTGCTCCTGTCACCATTATTTACATATTTGCGTTATCATTGCACTCACAGACCAGGCTTCCCAACGCAGGACAATGCAGAAAGACTAAGATAAAAGGATGGCTCCTTCCCTACAGCACTCCTATGCTGAGCCACTGTTTTCAGCCAAGAGACTGTCAGATGCAGTTCTGTGTATATGTGAGAAGCCTGAGCTTAATTTTTTTTTTTTTTTAACAGAATTTAAAAGATTTGTTGCAGTAAAGAGCTATATTTTATGGTGAACAAGACAGAGGGAGAACAGCCTCAGCATAATTAACTGTTGAGTACTGCAGCCCTAGTGGTGCTGACTCACCTCAGTAACCTGAGGGGGGGTGTGTCACACTGTCTCTTACCTCCACGGGCTAATCAGGACCTCGTTTCTTTCAGCAGTGAGAAGACTGCCAGGTCCAGACCTTTCAGCTCTGTTCTGCATGAATGTCCAGGCAGGATTTATCAATTGCACACCTTAATCACATTCCTTCTTCTAGTTCTGAGGATAAGGGAAAGTGCTTTTGCTGGGACTGTTCATCAGATTTTATAATGCATTTATGAATTGGGGTGGTGTGAGCTGTGGAAGTGGCACAGAAATATGCACCCATTTTTTTTTTATATGATTATCTGTTAGTGTAAGGGCAGTACCTGACCACTGTAAGGTATCAGTTCAAACGTTATCTCTGAGGGAGATAAACACCTATGAAAGAAAAGATTAAATCTGCAGAAAGCAGTGGGAGCAAATCTTGGGAAATAGAGAGCACGGAGTTTTCAGAAAGACGCTGTGATTGTTGTATATTGATCAGCATTACCAATAAGTATAAAGACCAGAGAGTACTACACTGATGGATAACACTGGAGCTGATAGATCAGAGTAACCTAGCAAGGATAAAACAGAGTTTTGATAGGATCAGATAAGCTAAACAGGGAAGAGACATGATATTCTTGTCCTCTGTACAAGTTCTCTGTCTCTACAGTATTGTCCTTTGCAAAATATCCTCTCTGCTGCCTCTAAAAATAGAAATGGAATAGACAGAAACTGGATATAAAGGTGGAGGCATTAAAAAAATGCATGTGGCCAAACTAATACAGAAGAGGGTCCCAACTTGAAGAAAAGAAGATCCTTTCTTTAAAGTGCTGCTCAGTTCAATACAGGGGTATGCCAGGAAAGTAGAGGAGCAGCCCTATTTCCTCATGTACGGCCTTGCTAAAATTTATTTTTCAAGGGCTTTGGCTTACATCTGATATATGAATGCTTGCTCTTCCATTAGGATACAAAGCTTCTGCTTCCTTTAAGAAATATTGCACTTGCCCAAGTCTCCTGAAATCCCAACACAATCCGTGCTGTTCGACTCTCTCCTGCAGACCACCCTGGTGGGTTGTGCCTTTGACAGCCTGCTGTCAGAGCATTTCCCTCCAGGCAAATTCTCTTTTTAAAATTCCTGACAGAAACTGCTTCTGAAAGGTTTCATTTTGTAAGTGCCTTTCATTTGTTCCCATATTGAAACCTCCTGGAAACTAGATTACCTTCCCTTGGCTGTCTCTGGTGGGTGTTCTTGTACCCCAATAGAAGGATGCAGGTTTTCTGGTCTGATTAAAAGAATAATTTAAATTCAGCATGTATCCAGAAAGCATGTCTAAAGATCTGCTCTACGTGAAATCTTGCAATAACTGGAGTAGACTCTATAGTGTTAATTAGAAATTACGTACATGTCCAAAAAATATGTAAAGTATAACAAGCTAGAAATGCTAAAGATCACAAAGACTGAAGGTACTCAGCGATGCCTAATTAAAGAGACTGCCAGTGTAACTAATTAATGAATCTTCTTTTTCAAGACAATTCTTCTAAACCACAAAGCTCTAAAATGTGACTTTTCACATTTATTGGAGAACAGGCACCTAAAATCCCTTTCCAGTTAGAGAACAAAATTAATGACACTTGCACCATGACTAATGCCCTGTGGAGTGGGCATAATCAGGGTGCAGAGGTCCAGCCAGGCTGGAGAGCAGGTGGCTGTGGACCACCTTTATGGATATTGGTCTAAAACAACATGTACAACTGCTGCCTAAAATATTACAAAACTAGGATAAGTTCTGTCCTGAGCAAAAGCTTTCCAGAAGCTTTAACCTTTTTCCTTTCTATTACCCTCTTTTTCTGAATTTAAATAAATGAGTCTAATATAGACAGCATCGGGTGGAAGAAAAGGGGTTTGTAAAGCAAAACCAGAGAAGCAGCTAAGTGCAATAGAGGGACAGACCTTTGAGTGGTAGTCACCTCAGTGCTTTTGAGGTGATGCTTTTTTTCCCAAATAAATCACAGCTACTGAAGGAGGAGACAGCTTAGAGGGTGGCTGTAAAGACCCTCTGTTAAGAAGCAGAAACTGTTGGCCATGATTAAAAGAGCATGAATAATTTTGAAGGCAGCTGCCCTACGAGTGGGACTGTGAAGCCACTCATCAGCTTATCAATCATGAGGAAGAGGCTGAGGGAGCAGGATGTCTAGAAATGGAGTTGGTTTCCCTAAGGGTTTAAAAATAAGGTTCTTTTTTCTTGGGTTTCTAAAAATGATGGACACAGTTGCCCATCCGTATCTCTGGCAGATGAACAAACACACAAATATAAAAACCGTATATATGCATCTGAGTGACACACACCACTCCTCTGAAGTATCAAAAGAAAAGATGCAGACCCACCTCCCTTGCTGCCAAACTGGCCATTGACTTTTGCTTGACTGAAAGCAGAAGTGTTATCAGCATGCAAAGATATAATGAATTGGGTCGAAGTTTATAGCTCTATATTGCAAGGACTGTGGTTACTGGAAGCTATCTGGAGGCTGTTATAGAGAGGAATGTCAATTTTGTGGGTTTTTTTAGCAAGGAAAGGAAGAAATCATGTCCTACATTTGTTTTTTTTTTATTCAAACGCTATCGCTAAGATTTGTGTTCAGCATTTCTGTGCGAGAAGCTCGTGAAGTAAAATTGTTGAACGCCTGTGTTTGCAGCTTTGCCAGTAAGTGGTGCTAGCTGCACAGTTTTGTAGCCCTTCCAGGAAAATTAATGGTAAGACTACAGCAGGTCCCATTTTAAAGGATTATGTTTTTTGAGGAAAATATGCAAATATAAACTGTTTGAACAACACAACTTTGGAAATCATCCTCTGATCATTTTAGGGCTGTGATAGGCATGTTTGAAGAAGCAGTGTCCAATTCCTCAGCCATTTTTTACGGTTTCTGAACACAGCATGTGTGCAAGCTCTACACATCAAGGGGGTTGCATTCTTACCAGCATTTACCTGTCTTGGGCACATCCTGTATTGGCTGAGTAAGCACAGATTAGTTGTATATATATATACACTTATGCATGTGTATACGCTGATATATATGTGTGTAGACTGAACACTGCAGTGCTCGGACCTGCTGCAGTTCTGGATTCATGCGTGGATGCCCCGTTACTATGGGGATTGGCTCCGCTGAGTCCTGTGACAGTAAAATCCCAGGCTTGCATCTAGTCATCCAGGGAGGGTTAAAAGGCAGAGAGCCCTTTGGAGGGGGGAAGCATATTTACTGCTCAAAAACATGCTAAATGGGCATATATTCACCTGCACGCTTGAGTGCCTCCAAAATAGGGAAAATATTAATCCTATCATCTGAATAGCACTTATCAGCAGAGGATTTGCTTAAGAAGATTTTCTATCTTGGCCTTTTCAAGGAGGGGTGAGGCTGTTCCATCAGCTGGTGGGCAGCTCAGGGAAGTCTGCCTGTCAAGAGAAATAAAAATGGAGACTCAGCTAGTAAGAAGGCACCAGCAGATGTGAGTGGAGGTGATGGGCTACATGGCTGTGGGTTGGGATGGTGGTGGGGCTCAAGGTCAGGGGTGGCATTTTACTGATCCTGCCAGATCCCCCTCTGTGCCAGGAAGACCCTCAGAGGCAAAGAGCCAGAATCTCCATGCCAAGTCTAAAGCAAACCTGTGTCTAATTTCTGTTGGAATATGAGATTAAAGGTACTGATGGGCATGGAGGGCTTTATAGGGTGGTCTCCCTGCATGCTCTGACTCAGGGTAAATACCCATTTATTTCAGCAAGAGAGGTAGGACTCTTTATATCTCTTTATTTGTCCATCAGAGCCATGGGATTTTGCAAGAAGGGCGGGCCAGGGCTCTTCTTCCTGACACTGCCAGAGCAGGGAAGCCCCTATGAGTACAAGAGTAGCCTGAGTTTTGTACCAGCAAATTTTGCACCTGGGCTATCTTCCTCCCTTGCTCTCACGCTGCATTTTGGTGCCCTGCACAGAATCTAGTTTCTCCCCTCAGAATCAGCCCCAAAGGAGCCAGCTAGAGTGAGATCCTGGTCTCTGAAGAGCCCCACCAGAGCATGAGGCTTTGTTGTGAGCTGGGGACTGCCATGAAGCCTCCACTATGGCAAGTCAGACTGCATGCTGAGTGGGGAAGGGTTGTGGAGTTGCAGACTTCTCTCTATGCTCTGAGAGCATTTCCAGGGGGTGGTGACTGATGAAAAGTCCTAGAACAGGTACTATCCAAGGCAGGGCCAGGGGTAAGTGCTGGAGGGAGAGCCTTGGGAAGGAGTTCTCCTCTTCTGTGCTGCCCATGTTTAAGTCCCCTAAATTTTGATTTCCTCTGCAGGGGAGGAAAAACAAAAGGAAAAGAAGTTAGCCTCTGCAGAGCAGTCCCGAGGGGTGTCTGTACAACCCTGGTTTCTGGAAAGGTGAGGGAGGAGTCCTCACAACAGGAGGGAATTTTTAATTAGATCTACTCTTGCCCGCCGAGAGGAGCTTGCAGGGAGCAGCTGGAAAAGGCTTTTAAACACTGCAATTGAACTGCCTTAATCAGAACATCTGGTAAATCTCTTGAGGAGGGAATGGCACTTTAGAAGGCGATGGAAGGAATTCTCTTCCTTGACTGCTGCAGGCAGCTGATGCTTTTCCAAGTCCCTAATGCTGAAATGTAGCCAGCATCCTCACCACCCGATAGGCTGGCCCCATGTCTACTCCCCGACTAGGGAAAGGAAAAAGATTTAACTTGCAGATTGGAGTGAGAAAAATAGGCAGCTACTCACTAACAGTGAAAACCTGAAAGCTTGCCCAAGGAAAAGAAAGAATGACTGTGAGAAAATTCAGTCAAACATGTTTAAGGGCTCTAACCTCAGAAATCTCATCTGTTCTAGTGCCTGCAATAGGAATTGCTTTCTCAGAGTTGCATGTCTGCTTTGGTGTGAGCAGCTCCTTTGCTAAATTGCTCTGCCCATGACAGAGCAAGCTAAGTCTGGGGTCTGTCCTGCAGAAATGCACCTTTGGCATTTTAAAGCCAGTGTTTTCTCCTCTGTGTGTTCCAAGCATAATGTGGATTTGCAAAGGTGACTGAAAAATGGGCTGTGCAAAGTCATTAGCAACATTGATTCTCATTATTGTAGCATATGCCAGTGCGAAAACATCCCGTGTTTGTAAGATGGATTGGTTGCACTGGCTGGGCTGAGAGTGCCTAATTAGTTAAAATACACAGCATCATAAATGCCAGCATTGACAGCTGAGGCCTTGCAATGTCAGTATGGTGAGCAGCATTAATTTGTGCTGACATCAGACTGCTTCCTCGGTATGGGTGCCAAATCCTTGCTCTGTGCTGCAGCCAGAGTTCTGCTCCCAAACACTGGACAGTGTGTGCATCATGTGAAACTGGCCCAAGGTACAGCCACAGTTGCTGTGAGAGGCAACAACAGCAGCAGCAGAGGCAACATAAGGCAGAATAGGCTCCGTGGGAGGCCATCTAAGAGCTGTGATGTCCTTTTGCTCAGCCCCTGTAACCCAAAGAGTTGCAGGGTTGTGCAGGCAGGGACTCCCCATTGCTCAGTGTGCAGCTGTCCCAGAGAGGGAAAAGTCAGCTCTGTCTTGTGCTTTCAGTTCAGAATCAGAATAGGGATTCTCTGAGTGTGCATCCATCTCTACAAAACTGCCTCACTTAATTGAAGTCCTCCCCTATCATGCAGCCAGACTTTAATCCTGGCAGTGGCAGCTTGGACACCCGTACTGGGGCAGTGCCTGGGAGTGCTCAGCAGCATGCCTGAAGGGGTCCCATCCTGCATGGCTGGTGTGGGGGCTTTTTGCTCTCATCCCACCCAGGAAAAGTCACAGCCTTTGGCAAAATGTCCCAATTCCTCTCTCTGCTTCCCCAGCACAGTTAATGTAACCTTTGCCAGGGAGAGTATCTCCTGAATCAGAGGGCACTGTGCCAGCTGATCTGTGAACTATTTAACCGATTTTTCATTAACCAGCAGCTTATGGAGAAGTTGCTAAATTTTATGGGCCATTAGCAGCTTCTGACGTTGCAAATGACTATGAAATTCAGGGTCTTGCAGTTCTGAATCTTGTAAGCTTGATAAATAGCCCTCGTTGGAGCTTAGAGGTTTGAACAAATGCACTCAGTTGGTATGGCCCCATATGAACAAGCAGTTAGTGGTGGGGGGAACCGAGGGGATGTGGGGAATGAGGGGATGGGAGTGTCTGCAGCAACCCACAAGCTTGTCTGTGCTTCCCTGAAAAGCAGGGAGCTTTCTTTAGTAAAAATGATTTTGAGAAATGTTATATTGAAAGTGGTTCATGAAAATGTTGGAGAGTGGGAGTGAGGCAGTAAACAAGTGTTAATGCCACCTTTAAAATACGTATTAGTGAAGTGCAGGGGAGTGTCAAGAGTGCTGACTGCTGTTTATGCATGTGTAGCTGGACATCTGCAAAAATGTCATTTATTCTCATTTTATGGCTAGAAAAATTCCATTGCAGAACAACAAAATAAAGAACCCCAGGCCACAGACTGGGTACAGGTTTGTCCTGACCCCAGCCATGGGGCTGTGCTCTTCTGTTTCCATGGGTCCCACAGCAACCTGCTGCCTCCAGCTGGCTCCTGCACAGGGGCTAGCCCTGATTGTCCCAGTTTTCCAGCTCCTAGAAGCGTTCCAGCAACTTTGCAACAGAAATAAAAAGTTACTGCTTCTGCCTGGTTGAAACTTATGTGGGAGGTGATTAAAACCCAAAATTTTAAGCTAAGGTAAACAGTGAGACTTGGAAGATAAGGTGTTCAGGTGTTTTTTTTGTTTGTTTGTTTTTTTTTGTTTGTTTGTTTGGTTTTTTTTTTTTGTTTTTATCTAATGCTCCTCTTCTAAGTAAAATAAGGCTAATGCTGGCAAGAATAGCCCAGCACACCCCTGAGGTCAGCTGGGTACTGCACTCAAAATCTCTGTGCTTCCCAGCAGGCAGAGCCTCCCTCTGGGGATGGGGATGGTAGGCCTGCTACTGATCCGGCAGAAAGGTGCAGTTCCTGCTCTCACGCGGGTTAACAGGCAAGGGCAGAACCCAGTGCCATACCAGACTGGCCTGCAGCCATAGAAAGAACACTTAGCCCAGAAATCACTAAATAAGACGATGATTTGGCCAACAAACCTTGTTAGCCTTTGACTGACAATCCACACATCCCAGAACCAGCCAGTACGGCCACCTGAACACAAGAGCCTTTCTGGTGATGTTCACCCACCAAAGCCCCAGGCATGCTGGAGAAGAGCCCTGCCTGTGAGGCTGCCCAGGTGCAAAGCAGTGTCAACAGCGACACTTGCTGGCACAGCTTGGCTGGCAATGGGGATACAGAGAGACAGATTTTGGCACCTTGCTCCGAGGAGGAGGAGGAAGAGATGCTATTTCCATGCCCTATGGAGGAGGGTATGGAAAGCCATGGCTGGTCCTGCTAATGAAGGAGAAACCTGGGCTTCCCTACATGTGTTAAATATGCTGAGTGCATCCTGGCGGTCTCCTCTCCAGCCTGCTGCTCATTGCTGGGGTGAAAGCAGATGTGATCCATATGCTTGGGCTTGGGTTTTCTTCTGCTTCTCAACATGACAAAGAGGTTCCTATTTGGAAGCCCAGGTTTATTTGTTAGAGCATTGCAGAGGGATGAAAAAATGAAGTAGCTTGTGCTCTCCACTGAGCTGTGGGCCAGAGCTCAAGCCTAGCACCGAGGGACCTGCCCAGCCACCTCAGACAACAGGCCCGTGCTGGATAGCCACCACCGCTTTGAACCACAGCTGCTATCAGAGTTCATATAAAATGAAAAAAAGGAAGAGCTGTAAAAGCAGAGAACTGGACAGAAGTGGGACTGAGAATTCAGACAGACTGGCATTTAAAAATTAAAAGAAGATTTGAAAATACAGAAAACATGAATCAGCGGTGTGGAGTCACTGGCAATAGACAGCAGAGACTTCATTTGCAAGTGAAAATTCACACCCACCCCTCATCAGTGTTGCTACCTGATGCTTCGTATCCAAAAAAAGATAAATGTGTTAATGCATGTGTCATCCATAACCTCTCTCAAAATATAAAGATCTGAGTAGAAATTCCAGTTAGGATTTAAATATTGAATGGTAGAATGATGAACTCATTCCTGTAAAGTCTGCAGGGTGGGCACTGGGGCAAATGCGATCTGCTCCAAGCAATGCAGCCAACAGTCCATTCAATCCTCCATCTTTCTGATCTGGAGATCTTCCCAGAACAGTGAATGCAACTCAGTATCAGTTGGGAGAAAGTATGTATTTAATGAAAAAATGGTAGGGAAAAATCAAATTTGACAATCTAAAAGTATGCATGAATATATATTAGGTCTACTTAAGGCAGAAGGGTGTGCTCAGATAGCACATAATGTATATGATGGCAATTCAGAAGGAGATCAGTCAGGGTAATATTACAGACATTTATCTGTGCTGCTTTGATCAGTTTTACTTTTGAAGTTTCCTGAGTCAAAAATATTCAAGCAAATGATTTCTCTCTGCATTTTGATACTTGTGCTTCTAAACAGTCATTAAATGAGCATATCCAAGAAACGTGAGGAACAAACTTCAACGTCTGTGCATACCTGTGTATGAGCCATCCAGTCTTTGCTACGCCCTTCCTTTCCTGGTTCTTCTCTAGTGTGGATTTAAGGAGCGAAAAAAATTTGTTCATCTCCTCAGAATTTAAAATACTTCATTATTGTCTGTGTGGGCCAACCAATAATCATCTCTTCAGGTGCAAATGTGTTTTGATGGCCTGGCATCCAGCATAGTTACAGCAGTTTGGAATTATGCGTGAGCCTAGAGAACAGCACCACTAGTTTGAAAAAAATAAATAAAAATTCTTTAGATGGAAGTGGAGGACTCCTTGAGAGTGTGCACAGCACCGAGTATAAGAGTATGCATGGCTCTATATTCCCGATAGTGTTAGATGTGTGTCTCTCCTCAGACTTGTCAGAAAACTACCTGGTGTAGCTGTAGAGTTAAGAAGAGCCTAAGTGCTTCTAGTGCACATGGACCCACAGCTGGCATCAGAACGCTGACTGTGGAAGCAAGACAGCATTTGGCTGACACCTCGGTTCTGACAGGTGCTGCTCCCACTTTGGCCCAAACCTGTTGGATGCCCATTACTTGGCTAGCACTGCAGTGTTATGGCACAGTCAGTGCTGTCACTATAGGTGCTGGTAAGTTGCACAGAGTTACACCTACACAATGGCATGCTCGTTTTAGAACTTACCTAATATCATGCCATATTAATAAGCCAGATCCATCCTTGCTGCTGGCACTGTGAAATGCTGCTGTATCGTCAGGGGAATGTGATTTACAAAACACTTGTCTCCTGAGAAGAACCTCAGAAGAAAGTGTGCTGTATTTCTTTCATATTCTTAAAAAAAAAAAAAAAAAAAAAAGTCATGGTGTGGAATATTTGTTAATTTAATATCCAATATTTAACCCTGTTTGGACTCCACTATATTTGCTTTCATTTTAGGTTTCTCTCTATTTGTATTTGTTATAAAAGAGGATTAGGTGAGTTCAAGTCCTCATAAGAAGTCCTCATATAGTTTTAAATTAACAGGTC
Source organism: Empidonax traillii (assembly GCF_003031625.1). Lineage (NCBI taxonomy): Eukaryota > Metazoa > Chordata > Aves > Passeriformes > Tyrannidae > Empidonax > Empidonax traillii. The sequence goes on from NW_020955532.1 coordinate 278,499, forward strand.
TTTACGGGTTGAAAATGCACTTAAATTATGTGTGAAGAGTCCCACAGAAACACATTACTTCATAAAGCTGGAAATCAAACAACTGAAGAAACACTTCTTACCTATTTTTGGGACTACCTGTGCTAATTCACTTTTACTCTTTTTTACCTTTGAGCAACCAATGAATTTGAGGGTCTGATGGATAATCAAAGTGTACAAGGATATTTATTTAAGGTAAGTGATGAGCAGAAGAGCAAAATGTACTATTTACATCAGAGTTTGCCGTGTAAGGGGGATTATCTCACACTGATATGCTAATTGAAGTGATTTTAAACTAAGCTGACAGAGTCAGGGTTAGTGAATCACCACAGTCTCAAAGTGCTTGTCCAGGAGTTGTGTGGTTCATGTCACAAATTGCCCATTGTACCAGAGAAAGAAAAGGGGGGAAATGTGTTAAGAGCCCTAGATCTTTGAAACAGTCAGGTCCAATTTCTTTAGCATAAAAAGACTCTGTGAAAAAGACTAAATGAGGCATGTTAAGATCTGAGCTTCTCAAGTTCATTCCAATAAACACAGTCAGAAGACGCATGTGTTTTTTTCTTTCACATTCATTTTACATTTTGTATGAAATATCAAATAATAATATGAATCCAATGCAGTTGCTTTATATTAGAACACTGAGTAAATTACATGAGTAGGAATGTCTTATTTTCAGATTACCTTAGGCATGTACTGTTGCTTTGAAAGAAACCAAGAGGAAATGAAACTCCCAAATAGCTAACACTAGCAGAGCAGGATGAGACCCATAATTCCTACTGACATCCCGAATGCAGATGTAGATCCTAGAGATCCAGTGTTGTTCAGTGGAGCTGGGACTCAAGACAAGTCTCATTCTTTTTGCAAATTACAATAACTTAAATTGTATTAAGAAATGTCAGGTTTGGCCTCTGATTCAATCTCCCAAACTCTGGATTTTCTTAGTTCTTTATTGCTGTCTGTACTTTACATCCCCTTTCTAGATATTGGGCTCCTCACTCCATTCCCTGGTGGAGCTTCTCCCTTTAGCTCAGTGTTCTTGGCCTTGGTCAAGCTTCTCACCTGCACAAGAGCTATGCAGCCACAATTAATTAAATAGAGTCGTGTGTCTGCTTTAATTTTGGTGAATAATCCAGTGGCCTCCAGAGACAAGCTAAAGCACTTTGGGGCTCAAGGTAAAGCAAAAGAGGCACAATAGTGCCAGAGATATGTGTGATGGTTAAGATTACCAGCATTTAGGTTTTGTTTACTTTTATCTTTAACAGCTTTTTTTTCAAATTAAGTATTTTCTACAAAGTCTTAAAAGTATTTAAGCCCTAATAGAATAGAAGCCTTATGGAGTAATTATCATCACTTCTCAAGATATCTTATAATTCACTGTTATCTCTTCCCCGGAGTATGATTTAATTACTGCCATATCAGATGCATTGTATTTTGTCTAATGCGACTGCAGCTGATGAGCAGGCATTGCTGAAAGCTGATAATGAGTTAGGCAGCTGAAATTTCACCTAAATGGAGGATAGAAATTGGTGCTTCTGGTGTTGATTAACTGATATTTTTTTCATGATGATAAATAAAGCTCTATTACCTAAATGTCATTTTTCCAAATGTGTTTTCACTATGTCTTTCATAGAATAACTGGTATTTCTGTGATTTTGGTTTCTTAGTGCAAGAAAGCAATTTGCAGAAGTTGTCGATAGGAAGCAGTGTGTGTTACCTTAGTTGGCAATTTAACCACAGATGTTTTTAGAAGATAATTGTCACATGACTCCAAGACACTTCAAATACTTTGCAGACTATCAGAACTGAGGTTTAAATGTTTTTTGGTGCATGAATAGTTTGAACTGCATTTTTGAAAAGAACATTTATTGCATACCACAAGGACATCAAAATAATACCAAAGACATCAAAATAACTCTAACAGAGGCCCTTGCTGTCAGTTGAACTTTAGGAAATGAAAGACTTGAGTAAGTGCTCCAGGCATGGGTGACCTGATGTCTTAATCCAGCTGCCATTTGTTATTAGAAAGCAAAAATCTTTGCTTGTCATGATTATCCCTCTCTAGTTCTGCGATGGTTATATTTAGAACTCATCTTTCACCAGTGTCACAGATGCCTGTATTTCTGGATCTTGCAAAGCCAAAACATTTTTACTTTGCCTTATTCTGAAGGAATTAAAACATACAGAAATCTCACAAGTACAGAAATCATTGCTTCTGGTGGCTACAGACAAGTACTTTATATATATGAGATCTGCTACCTGAGAAAAGCTTCCTTCTCTATTAAATCTGAAGTGAGTGTTTAGTATGTTTCCTCCATAATCCCAAAGGAGATGATATCTCTGCTAGAGGATGTATCCCAACATGCTTTGCCAAGGCAGGTAAACAGAAAGTCATCATACATCAAGGTTTTCCTTTTGATGTTGCCAGCAACTTCTCCTGGGGTAATTTTAAATTCATTTGTCATAAAATTATAATTGTGTTGGTTTTTCCCAAGAGGTTCTGTTAGAATGGGTAAATTTTGCGCGGTGCTTACTGCAAGCACACAGACGAAATGAACACTTGCTCAGGAAATGAGCAGGCTTTGACGAGAAGGGAAATGGTGAAGGAGAATAAGCAGTAGCCAAGCTGTGCTTCTGTCTGACATTAAACAACACATGCTCAACATTTCATGACAAACTGGTACACAGCAGAGAGATACTGAACAAAATCCTGCTGTCTGAGAAACTTGCCAGGGTCACCCTTGTGCCAGAAATTGCCTGGAAGAGATTTTAAGAAGCTGTATCATGATATTGTGTCATTGGCAGATATTTTAAGAAGTAATGAAAAGTGATGATTTGCAGTGAGTTTTGTTATCCTAAAAATTGCATCTCCAGTCATCTCAAGCCTCATTCTTGCCTATGGCACAAAGAAGAGTAATGATTTTTCCATGGCTCAGCTGTGACTGAGCCACTACAGGCACACAGTTCTGTCTGGTGCTCTGCTGTCCAAACCAAGGGAAACTTTGTTTCCTGGATATACATTCTACCTTTCACTAGACCAAGTTTCTCAGAGCTCCATCCAGCCTGGCCTTGAACACTTGCAGGGATGGGGCATCCACAGCTTCTCTGGGCAACCCATTCCAGTACCTCGCCACCCTCACAGTAAACTATTTTTTCCTAACACTGAATCTAAACCTACCCTCTTTCACTTTGAATCCATTCCCCCTTGTCCTGTTACTACGTGCTCTTGTAAGAAGTCACTCTCCATCCTTCTTGTAGGCTCCCTTCAAATACAAGAAGGGCATAATTAGGTCACTGTTAAGCCTTCTCTTTTCCAGGCTGAACAAGCCCAATCCTTTCAGCCTTTCCTCATAGGAGACATGTTCTGTCCCTCCTATCATCTTGGTGGCCTCCTCTGGACTCACTCCAGCAGATCTATGTCTTTCCTGTACTGGGGACCTCAGAGCTGGATGCAGTGCTCCAAGTGGGGTCTCACCAGAGCGGAGCAGAGGGGCAGAATCCTCCCCCTCACCTGGCTGGCCACCCTTCTTTTAATGCAGCACAGGCCTGTGAGATCACACTGCCAGGTCATGCCCAGCCTCTCATCCACCAGCACCCTCAAGTCCCCTTGGCAGGGCTGCTCTGCCCATCCCCCAGCCTGTATCGATACCAGGGGTTGTCCTGACCCAGCTGCAGCACCTTGGACTTGGTCTTATTAAACCTCATGAGATTCCCATGGGCCCATTTCTTGCACTTGTCCAGGTTCTTCTCGATGGCCTCCCATCTTTCAGGGATGGAGTACTGACTTGTCAGCATTGACTACTGCCCTCTGGATGTGACCATCCAACGACATTTTTATACAGCTAACAGTCCATTCATCAAATCTATCTCTTTTCAATGTAAAGAAAAAGATGTCATGGGGCACCGTGCCAAAGGCTTTACAGAAGTTGCAATAAATGGTATCTGTAGCCCTTCCCTTGTCCACTGATGTAGAGTCCATCATAGAAGGTCATTAGGTTGGTCAGGCAAGATTTGCCCTTGGTGAAGCTGTGCTGGCTTCACCAAATCACTTCCCTGTCCTCCATGTGCCTTAGTAGAGCTTCTAAGAGGATCTGTTCCATGATCTTCCCAGGTACAGATGTGAGGCTGACAGGTCAATAGTTTCCAGGGTCCTCCTTTCTACCCTTTTTAAATATGGGTAAAATGTTTCCCCTCTTCCAGTCACCTGGGAATTCACTTGACTGCCATGATTTTTCAAACACTGTAAAGAGTGTCTTGGCAACTACATCAGTCAATTCCCTCAGGACTCTAGGATGCAATTTATCAGGTCCCATAGACTTACATGTATTCAGGTTCCACAGGTGTTCATGCACCTGATCTTTACTGCTCATATTCATATTCTAGCATTCTAGATATTCTTAAATATGTCTTAGCATATTCTAGAATTCTTAAATACTATGTTCATATTCATGTTAGCACATAGGATTGTTGGTTTCAGGGAAACACAGGACCGTCTCTGAAAGATGCATTGCTGGGACGTTTCTGGGAGGTGTGTCAGAGAGGTGGGATCTAGCCACATTGATGTTGTTCACCTTCAGTATCAGGATGACTGGTCCTAGTGCAAAAGAGTAGAAAAATATTTGTATTTCAATGAAGAGATGAGTTGCAGGGATTTCACTTGGGGTGTTCGAGAGGTCTCCCTGAGGCAGAACAAATGGGGAGTCATTCAGGCACTTCATCATCCCTCCTCAACACCTCCATCACCTCCCCACTTGAAGCTCTCAGAATAAGTGCTTGTAACCTCAAATGAATGAAGTGTCTCACATCAGTTATTTAACTAAACATTTGTCCTAAATATGTAAATATATGTAGCTTCATTTGTATTTGCTTGCCCTAAACCCATCTAAAAAACTGGCACAAATCAAGACACAGTATTTTCTCCTATTTTTAATAGCCAGGAGAACTGCATCACATTTTAAATTGCATCTCAGCAAAACAATAACGAAGCAAAGCCAGTGAGACAGTGACTGTCTCTGTGGCTTTGTTTGTTCAAAGACCGGCACGAGGGGCTCTGCTTTCAGCCAGCCCCTGAGCACCTCTGGAATAACCAGGATAATAGGCAACCGCAACCTTTGCTTAGAAATATTTGTGAATAGTGTTGTAAGCATCAAAAAGCTGCACATAAAGCTTGCTGCTGCTGTGGAGGGAGACTGAGCTCTGAGCAATTTTGACATTGAGATTTACAGCAGACTTTTGGCATCTTCTCTCATTTAGAAATGAATAAACTGCCTTCATCCATTTGAATTAAGCTGTTGTTTCATTATCTACTACCTCTGTCTCCTTTTCATGCTATGTTTCCTTCAGGTGTGAAAGGTGATTACACAAAAGAATGAAAGGGTGGTGAATTTGTAAATGCTATCATTGCCCCAGCACACGCTTTCTTTCCCTAGGAAGCTCTAGAGCACAGCCTATTCTTCAGAAATGGGAAAGAAAATGGCAGCGATCTTGAAATGCCTGCAAAATGCCCATGCAATGTATTTGTTAATAATTCCAGCAGAGAACAGCTGGAAACACATAAGCAGGTGTTTGTACTCCAACACTGATCTGGTCCAGCTGCCTAATTACCACTTGTAATTAGAATAGCTAAAATATTGTTATCTATAAAACCAAGCAAGTCAGCTCTCTCAATGCATAAATCATTTGCAATCATTTTTAATTTCTCAGCAGGTGTCAGGGAGGGCTGAGGCTTTCAAAACCTCATCTAACTTCCACATGGTAGAACTGAAGAACTGGGCAAGTCACAGAACATTTCTGTGGCTCTGATCGTGCTACATGTTGATGCTAATTTCTGAAAACGTATTTAACTCAGCTTATGCTGAAGTTTTCCTGCAACCTCCTCATGCGTGGCAGCAGCTCAGCACAACCACTGACCACGGCCCGGGGGTCTCTGAGCAGAGAGGAGACATTTGAGTGACAGCTGCAGCATTTTCATCAGACCAATCTGTGACGCACCAGTTTTTCTATTATCTCTCATATGTTTTGTGCCTGTCTATGAAGGATAGAAGTACTTGATTTTGTGCTCTGTGAATACCTGTTGGCAGATCTCACCCAGCCTCTGGCCATTGCCGATCCCCAGGTGCTCCTCAAGCTTCCCAACGCACCAGAGCCCTCCAGGACCATCCAGAGCAGACTGGACCTGAAGAAAGACTGGGCTTAGTCTGCAGCTTTCTGTGACCTACCCTGATCATCGTGCCTGTCACCATGACATCTGAATACCTTCCAGAAATAGAGTGTACAATAAAGTCAGTGCATGTCTTTGATGGGTTTCACTGTGTCTCCCTCTCTCTCTCATCTATACCATTTCACTTCATATTTCCCATAAGGTATCTCCTTTCCTGGAGGCCACTGTGCTGTACTTTTCTATACAGTTTCCCCCTCACACATCCTAGGTAATCTCTTTCCCTGGGCCCCAACAGCTGTACCGCCTTCCATGGGAAGCTAATAAACATACACAAGTCAAAGTCCATCAGAAGTCTCCTCAAGTACTTTTGGAGCGAGAAGCAGCTTTTATGTGGTACCCAGGTGGGTGAGAGCAGAAATTAGCTGTCACTTCATTCGAGAGTTTGAAGGGCAGAACTTCAAGTGAGAATCTTGAAACTGTGAAATGATAAATGTCACAAAAGCAATTGTTACTGACTGAGAGGTGAGATGGAGGGAGGGAGCAGAGGAGAGAGGGAGGGAGTGTGGGCTGAGAGCTGAGTGGAGCACAGGAACTTCTGCTGAGGAGCTGCCTGAGTGATATGTTTGTGGTGTCTCATAATTAACACTTAGTGGTTTTTAATCTGATAGTAGGCGCTTGTATTGATTAGGACAATTTGCTATTTCTATGTCTGTGTCAGTTATGTCTTTCTAAAAAAGTAGATAAAAACATTTATCAAAGGTGTAAAATAATGTGTCTGAGCACTCTGAAACTGCAGCCATCATTATGCCTGGAGCACTGCCAAAAGCTATATGTGCAGCCATCAAACCCCCTTTGTGGTACCTTTGGGTTTCCACATTAGACCATCCAGCTGCCTCCACAGAGGAGCACAAATTTGTAAGGGAAAGATCATCTTGTGTCATCCCCATGGGCCCTGTATGAATGATACCCAAACCCTTGGGTTTTTTACATGGCACTGGACACCTGTGTTTGGGCAACCGGATAAAGCCATGTAAGTCTTCTATTTTACACCCTAGGCAATATGGGAGTGGTTTTGCTTACATCCTGTCCAAGAGTCCTTGCAGGACAGACAGACATTGACATGAGCTGCTGTAGGGGCTCAGGCTTCCAACACAGTTCGCCAGTGCCCTGGGCTCCCTCAGCTCATAACACTTGGCTGGTCTTCTCTCGCACTCTTAACTTTGCATCTCTCTGTCAATAAGATGCTGGTGTTTGGAATATAGTTACAGGCAAAATCAGTTGAGGAAATAAATCCTAATTATACTTAAACCAAGGATATAAAATCAACTTTTCCATGGAGAAATTTGCACGCACTCTGAATTTATGGGCCAGACATTGGTGTTAGTGGGGGTAAGGCACATTCATAACTTGCTAAATTGCACATCTTAATTTACGCACTTTAATTAACCAAATTACATATGTATATGTTTTACTTGAAAAGGGGATTTTCTCTTCCCTTGCAATGGAGAGCAGTATCACAGTCGTGTATTCAGGCTAAACATTGAAAATGGCTTTTCAAAGTCTTGAATTACTTTGTAAAAGTTAATACATATTAGTGTATCTCAGGTGGTGCTCTTTAAGAACAAGAGGTCTGATTAAAGAGGAGTGAGCTTAATTATGTTGCTCTGGCGTAAGTCAGGGGCAGCTATCATGGTCAGGCCCAATAATCTGGTCTTCTGCATTAGAAATGCAGTTACAGCTAATGATGAATTTGAGAAATGGTAATAATTATCTAGCCCAATTTATCTGTTCTAACCTCAGTCAGAGACCAAATTGTAATTGCTGTTGTTCCTGGTCGAATGATGGAAGTTGCTCTGCTCTAATTCCTACCAGTTTCATAATAGCTCAGAGATAATAATGACATAGAATTATAGACTTTGCCCAAATGTTGTTGAGGCATTAGACAATTGCACTATACACATAACACATGCTGGAAATACTAAAAAGAAAAATAATAATTAAAAAAAACAGACGCTAAATAAAATCAATTATTACTTGGTTGCCTACATTTGCCCTTAATGTGTGAACCAATTTGAGGCAATTCTACTTTAGTAATACTGTGGTAGGTTTAATTTATAAGTCATTGTAAAGTGTGGATTGTGAATGCTCATCTTATTTTAGTTGCATAGAAGGGAATTAAGTTGCTATTTTTCACCTCTTTAATATTTTCTTTGGTAATAATGCATTTGAATGTTTTTTTTTTAAAGCGACACAAATGATGTGGGTAAAACATCTAAGTGCCTTTGCAATTACTTCTATGAAGGCCAAGAAATGTATAATATTTCTTTTTTGAGTTGGATTTTTAGCAGAGCATTTATAGCACAATAAAGGCTTCCTTTTTTTCTTTTTTTTGGCCATATAATTGACTTGGTTCCTTATGGTCTTTTGCTAACATGACAGTAATTAAATTTACAGATCATACTAAATAGTAAGGTGTTGCAAAACCCAGGATATATGGTAAAATAATAAAAAGAGACCTGCAGAATTTAGAGGTATAAGTAGGCAATAAAATAAGATTCAGTCTGGAAAAAAAAGCAGGCAGGGAACAATGAAAGTGAACACAGAAACTGTACGGCAATAAGGTACATGGAAAGCAGTAGTGAAATTTAAGACCCAGGGTGTTGGTTATGAGTTTATAAACTGCAGTTGTCATCTGGCTGTAAATGCCAGCCCCATAAGTGGGCACTTTGAGAGGAGATCTGTACCCATCCTGTGGTGCACCTGTACAACAAATCCATTAATACTTTGGCAGTTGTAATTCAACCTAAGATCCATTTCTTTAACTAGATTAGTCTTTATTGCAACATACATTGCTGCAGTGCCTTAAATATGCTGAATATAAACAGTGTACAAGAAATGCTGATTAGGAACTGGGAAGGCCATCATAAATAAAGACCACGTAAAGAAAATGAGAAGAAATACACAATATCATCAGTAGTAAAAGATGAGGAGAAAATTTCAGGTCAGTGGTGTGTACTGTTGCAAATAAGAGTGTATGCAAAGACAAACGTGCCAGAGTCATAGTCCTGCATAAGGAAATGTAAGACAAACATCTCCAGTGACAACAGGAGCACTCAGATTGGATTTTCCAAGGGGAAGTCATGCTTGGCCAATTTGATAACCTTCTGTGATTAAATGACTGTCTTGGTAAATGATGGGAGAGCAGTTGATATCTGCCTTAACTTCAGTGAGTCTTAGAGCATTGCTGCAAGATCCTCATAAAGAAGCTGATGGTATGGGCTGGATAAGCAGACAGTGAGGTGGGTTGAAAACCGGCTATTTGGCAGTGCCCAGAGAGTAGTGACTGGGGACATGAAGTGCAGCTGGAAGTCAGTCACTTGTGGTGTACCCCAGGGGTCAGTAGTGCATCCTACCCTATTCACAATTCCACTAATGATTTGGATGACAGGATAAAGTGTACCCTCAGCAAGTTTCTGATGACACAAAACTGGGAGTAGCTGATGTGCCAGAGGGATGTGCTGCCACCCAGAGAGACCTCAACAGGTTGGAGAAATGGGCTGGTATGAACCTCATGAAGATCAACAAGAATGCTAAAGGTCCTGCAGGCACCAACTCCAGGCACCATTATGTGCCAGGACCACCCAGCTGGAAAGCAGCTTGGCAGAAAAGGACCTGTGGGTCTTGGTGGAGACCAACCTCAAGATGAGTCAGCAAGATGCCCTCACTGCAAGGAAGGCTAACAGGATCCTGGGCTGCATTTGGCAAAGTATTGCCAGCAGATTGAAGAAGGGGATCCTTCTGCATTATTCAACACTATTGAGGCCACACCTGGAGTCCTATGTGTAGTTCTGGGCTCCCCAGTACCAGAGAGACATGGACACAGAGGAGAGTCCAATGGAGGGCACTAAGATGATGAAAGCGCTAGAGCATTCCTCCTGTGAGGAAGGCCTGACAGTTGTGACTGCTCAGCCTGGAGAAGAAGAGGCTCATGGAGATCTCATCCATGTATGTAAATATCTGAAGGTGCAGAAAGGACAGAACTGGGCTCTTCTCAGTGGTGCCCAGTGATAGGATCAGAGGCAGTGGGCACAAACTGAAACCCAGGAGGTTCTTTCTGAATATCAGGAAACCCCTTTTCACTGTGGGACTGACCAAGCACTGGCACAGGCTATCCAGGGAGGTTGTGCAGACTCCATTCTTTGAGATATTCGAAAGCCCTCTGGTCATGAGTCTGGGCAACCTGCTGTGGGTGGTTCTCCTTGGACTTGATCAAAGGTCCCTTCCAACCTCAACCATTCTGTGATTCTGTGAGAGGAGGATGAGTACAACATAGTACTTTATCTCTGAGAAGATAATAATAGGCTGCTATGGATATAACTTTCATATATTCAGTCACAGGAGATGAACTCTTTGTTGCCTGATTTTAGTAAAAACTTTCTGTTGAAAAAGATGGGTTTGTATGTGTGGTATGAATTTAAAATTGAGCTACACAAATCAGCAGAACCAGCATTAACTTTCTTATCTAGGATATGATGAACACAAATCAGTGAAGAAAAAGTTCTGCGTTTATTGAAAGCACAACACCCAAGCAATTTTTAAGGATTTTTCAAGTAATCTCAGATACATTCTCAATACATATAGGAGAGTGGGATCCATTCAGATAGTGTATTTTGCTACTGTTCCATTTTTGCAGAGATAGCTATCATCCCCATAAATGTCTGAAAATAGTTTTCTTTAAACTGGTGCATATCCAGTTTCACCAAGCAGTTCAGCCCTCTGATAAACTTTATCCAAGCTACAGTCCTTATCTAGTAAAGGAAGACTGCAATATATTCATCTTTGGGAGAAAAATAGTTTTTATTTTCTGCACTGCACTATAAAATGTCATAGGTAAATTTGTTTTGCTGACTACAGCAAATGATGGGATTTTCATTCTGTATCCAAAGGACCTCCTACCTCCAGTCTGGATCTGCTGTGTTTTGTGAGATGATGGGTGACCAGGCAGACAACCTACTTGCAGACTTGTTTTCTGTGTTCTCAGCCTCAGCTGATCCTGCAGTCTGTGCTGCAATTCTCTAGCAGCAAGTTTGGCTCCAGGCTTCCCTCTTGGCTTTACCTGCTCTTGGTCCAGCTCTGCCTCCTGCCTTCGGGCTCAGGTGGTGTTGGTGCCAGTGTGTGTCGAGCCCTGCCTGTTGCTGGCAGGATGATGTACTGGGTGCCAAGACCCTCCTTGAGTCACAAACTTCATCTTTACATATTGAGCAGCCCCCGGGGAGAACCAAAGCCTCAGTAGTCATAATTTCTTAAACAGCAGCCATTTATTTCTCGCTTTTCTTGCTGCCTGATATTTTAGGAAGCAGAAATGAGGAGAGCTATAGAGTTTCATATCATCAAGTGAATTGAAAGACAGATTGATTTACCTTTCCTACAATACAACGTTTTAGTCTTTTCAAATCATCATAAATTTCCCTCTTAAAAACTGTTTTATGGTGCCATGCAGGAGTAGTGTAGGATAGCCTTCTTTGGAAAATTTAGTTATTGAAGTGATCTCTTTGTACCGTCTGGTATATATATCATTAAATAGTTTATGAATAGTAGCAATGTATAAATAGACCTAATTCTGAAAAATTTTTGGATTGTCTTGATAAAATATAACTGAAATAATTTAACAGAAACTAAATAAATTTATAAACCGAAATTTGCATGCAGGCTGGAAAACACTTCAGAACAGAAATCTCTAAACACACAATATCACACCTAGATTTATACTTATTCAGGAAAAAAATATTAACTGCATTTCTATTTCATTTAGAGTGGAGATATAATTTTTATTTGATGGAAAAAAAAAGTAAAACTACAAAGAAATTTGACCTCTTAAAAAATGAGTTTCTCATCCCTTTTACAGTAGTGGGACTCATGAAACACAGAGCAGCTCAGTGCTGTGCTCAGAAAAGGGGTTTCCCAGTCCAGACCTCCAGGAGATAACCATGGTCCTGGTGCAGAGGGGGCCCCATCAGCAGATGAATCTGAGTGCTGACACAGCAGTTTTAGTAGCCGGGAGAGCCAGTGCTGGGCACATCCTGGGCTGGGAGGACACAGGAATGCCCCACAACTTCCCATATCTGTATTCTCAACACCTTTTTTCCTTGTTTAACAAACCTGATGAGGAATTTTTCTTTCTATTGAGAGATTTCTGACATAATAGCATGGAAACCAGCATTGCAAACCTCCCTGAGAAGAGAGGGGCAGAACAGTGCCAAGGGGTGTTCAGAGTGTCATGTCTCCTGTGGGAACCAGGTGAAGGGCATTTAATTGGTGTCAAATATATTCCAAAGCCAAATGGCCTTGCTGAAGGATGCTGTTCTGCTTTTGGCTGGGATAGAGTTAATTTTCTTGCTAGTAGCTGGTACAGGGCTGTGTTTTGGTTTTAGCATGAGATTAATGTTGATAACACTCTAATGTTTTAGGTTTTGCTAAGTAGTGTTTATGCTAAGTCAAGTACTTCTCAGCTTCTCATGCCCTGCCAGAGAGAAAGTTGGAGTGGCACAAGGATTTGTGAAGGAATAGAGGAAGGACAGCTGACCATAGATGATCTGAGGGATATTCCATACCATGTGGCATCATGCTCAGCACATAAGACTGGGGGAAGTTGGCCAGGGGGCACTGCCGAGGAACTGTCTGGGCATCAGTCAGCAAGTGATTAGCAATTGCATTGAGCATCACTTGTTTTGTATATTTGAATTCTTTTATCATCGTTACTATTTTATTTATTTTCTATCCCATTGAACTGTCATTATCCCAGCCAATGAGTTTTCCAACTTTTCCCATTCTCTCCACATGCTGCTGGAGGAGCAGTGAGCGAGCAGCTGCATGGGGCTTGGTTGCTGGCCAAGGCTAATATTTGCTGCAAATTTTATTAAGTCGTCCCCAACATAAGAAGAAATGAAAAGTGGACACGACCCTTCAAATAAAGACAGGTTTGAGATTTTCAGCATATTATGAAACTAATTTTCACAGTAGTATGAAAAAAAATCTAGGATTTTTTGCTACATGACTGGACAATCCCACAGCATAAATCTTTGTTTTTATTGAGTAGTCTGGAGGAAAATAGCTGCACAAAGAGTGGATCTGCCCCACATTTTGGTGTATTACTGAGTGGTAATCACTTCAGCCAGGCTGTTAGAGCCAGCCCTGCAAATTGTCAAATCTCAGAATAAAGATTAGATCACCATTATTAGTAGATAACTTTATTTTTCAGAATTAGATTCTACATGGATGAACAGAGAATAGCAGGAGGGGAAGGCAGAAATTTTTACAGATGTCATTTTTGGAATGTACCTGCTGACACTTCAGTAGAAGTCTGAGGCAGTGCAGGCTTAATTTAAAGAAAAACCAAGTTAAACTTTCCTCTGAGGCTGGAAGTGGATTTGTTCATTTCGTCAAGCAGCAGAACTTGTTTGACAAGTAAGTGAAGTCTGTCTGTGGCATCAACTAATCAGGATTATCACATTCCTGGGGAGAAGATCCAGGTTGAGCTAAAAGCTATTTTTCTGGTGTTTGTGTCCACGTGCACTCGAAGACATGTTTGGTAATGGGCTGGACCTGTGTGACAACCCCATGGATGTCAATAATGAGAAGAAAGGACTTTACTGCTTTGCCACATGTCAGATCCAGCATAGGAATCATGGTTCCTTAAATCACAGTAGTTCCTTCCCCTGCAGGGTGGAGTACAGGCAGAGTCACAGCACGTGGCAGCTCAGGGTTTAGCAGAGACAAAAGGCATGACTACAAGAGCTCTACAGTGGGGAGTGATTCCATACTCAAAGTATTGAAAGTAGCCCAAAGGCTACTGGATTAGGCACCATTAGCTACCTAGTCCATGCTCCTGTGATGCTCTGTAAGCCAGTCAGAGGGCAGCTGGCCAAGTAAGGAAGATTCTACATTTTACATCTGCCGTTCTGGTTTTCTCAGAAGATGGCCAAACCCACAGTGCTTCTTTGGCCTTTGACACCAAGTGGCTGTCACATTCTTAAAGCCAAATGTGGGCTTGGAAAGGGCTGGTGGATACAGAGGAGAATGGTTGGCAAAGCCCTGTGAAGCCTTTTCCTGTGCCACACCACTGGCTGAGCTGAGTGTCAGTAGCATGGACTGCTCCACACTCCAGGTAGTCAGTATGTACCCAGTCTAGCTCTCACTGCCATGGGGGACATCATCACCCCTTTCTGCAGGGCCTGACAGCACTTTCATCCACAGCAGTTACCTTTCTGAGGCACAGGGAGGTTACTTTTTGAAGATATTAAGCTACCAGTAAAGCACTGCTTTCAAGCTTTATTCCAGCCCCAGGACTTCACAGGGGCTACTGACTCCAGAACTTTGCTCTTCTGGCTCAGGGTAGCCCTGCTTGCCAATGTTGACAGCATTATCTGTCAAGCATATTTGCACCTATCTTTCCAAGCAACTGTAGTTCCAGAAGGAGGAACTGTTTAAATGTGTTAGCTTCATGTTAGCTGCTGGGAGGTTAAAGGTTACTGGCAACCAGGTTCTACACTGTCTTTCATGATCACTGCCATAAACTCAGTGAGAGAGTAAATTTACATTTTAATGTACATTTTAATGACCAGCACAGTCCCTTGACAGAATCTGGAAAACTGATCTAGACTGGGGAAACTGGCACAAACAGGGCTCCCTTTTTCCCTGGTGTATTCATTCATGGCAGTGTTAAACACTGGAACTCAAACATAAAATACTTCGAGGTTTCTTAAAACCTGGTAACCAATTTGAATCCAAAACTCTAAGATAAAAAGAAAACACAATTAGGACATTTTTTTAATTTTATTTTTTTCCTCTGTATCTCCCTATGCAATAAGTAGGTATGAAGGCCACCTCTCAGCAGAGGAGGAAGATCAGTCAAGAATTTAAATTAAAATGCACAGTCACACTAGCAGAGCTAATTACAGGAGAGCTCCTGGCCATTTGGGGTTACTCAAGGAGCCCTGTACATAAAGCATCCACTTTGCTAAACACAGCCTGAAGGTTTTAAAGGGAAATAGAATTGACTTTAATGAAAACTAGGGAGGAAAAAAAAGGGGGGGGAAGGACTGAGAGTATAGAGTTTTCTTAACTATCTAGAGTTGAGAAGTTATGATGAATTACAGGCTAATTCATTTTCTGAATTACTGCTTATTATTTTCCGAGTGTCCATCTCAGTCGATCACGAAGCTTTTCCCTAATGCTAATTTTTCTGTGGTAAAGATTAGAAAAGCAGTATTGGAAAGAATACAATTTGCATATTAGACAAAATCTTCACAGTAGAGCAGTTTCATCTTAGTTCTCACCTATATGTTCACCTTTTTCACCACTTAAGACAATATTCAGGTTTCTTTCATTCTGACCTTGCATAAAAAGCAAATGGTCAAACACTCACAGACTTATCAGAGGAGAATATTTCCATCTATTCTAAATATCTGAACATTTTAGATGTTCATTTTAGGCAGTTTTTAGTTGTAATTGATGCACTCTTTTGAAGGATTTTTTCATTGATAACCATGATGCTCTTTCTGAACCACTCAGGCTATAGGTCTGTTTATGAAAGCATTACTGTCAACTGGTAGCTAATATCTAAGATTCAGTGACATTTGGATTCATCTGGGGATGTGGAAGTGAAGTGTTGAAATGCTGACAGAAGGTCTCTTCCCCCCAGTGGTCAGGGAAGGGACACCCATTCCCTGGGCCCTGCCCAGCACTTGTCACTGCCAGCCAGCACAGCCCATCAGCAGCAGGGATGTGCTGTATGTGCAGCAGTGTCATGGGCTGTACTACAGACATCTGTCTCTGGAGGAAGATGGACAGAGTAAATGTGACAGCTAGTTATCAAATTGCTTCATGCACTGTGGGAAGGCTTTTGAGTTTGACACTGCTGAGTAAGATACAAAATCTGATATAGAAAAAAATGGTATTGAAATGTACTGTCTGTGAACACCTGCATCAGATTTAATAACTGGAAAGTTTACAGAAAGCACAAGAAAGCAGGAATTTAATATGACATAAAGAATTTCCATGGGAAGAAAAAGCGTTTCAATATCGTCCATCTGTAGGAATGGTTGAACTTTTATCCGATTCAAATTAACCAGCCCAAGTATCAAGGAACACCAGAATCCAACCTTAGACCACATCACTTAGGAAAAACGGTGGCATTGCATTACTGTTGCTGCCAGCACTACATCAAGAGGTGCCTGCAGCCTTCTGTCTATGTTTGCTGCACATTGAGGATGATTCTCATTTACAAGTTCCTTTTGACATTCAAAAGTACTCAAAAGAAACACCCAGAAAAAAGCCTCCAGGTAAACCCCATTCAGAAGAGGCCCATTCAGGTGTTTATCTTCTGTGTGCAGGTTCTGGCAGTTTATAAGCAGGTGTGACCCATGTGGGACATCATGCAAAGGGAAGAGTTGTCACTGGGTTTGTTTAATAACAAACCTTGAAGACATGGCATCTGTGAATATCTTCTTTGTTTTATGAGTTATAGTCCCATGTCAATATTTTCCTCTCTCCTTAAAAAAACAAAACAAAACAAACAAAAAAAGGCTCCATTTGAAAGAATAATAATAAAAAAGTCTTCTTTTCCTCTTTAAACTCATCCTTATCTCCTGCCTTAAAGGTGCTTGGATCTTTGTTGTCCAGATGCTTTCCAGAACAGCTTAGTGCACTACAATCTGAAAGCAAATATCCAAACAGAGATGAAAGTCTTATCTGCTTTAATCAGACCATCCCCTGAAATTGCAGTCCCTGCTCATTCTCTCACAGAAGCATCTCAGACCACAGTGTGACCTGCATCCAGCTCCCACTGTGTAGCACATGGCTGAAGAAAACTTCAGCCTTCCTCTGTGCCCTGCCACATTCTGATGGAGAAGATCTTGGGTGAAAGAGGGAAGACTAATCTGTTAATACAGATCAGTAGCTCTAAGCAAGCTGAAGTTTGCAGGCAGTGTTTTAGATTTTGGAATGTCAATCAGCAGCAAAACGGAAACCAGACAGAAGGAATAAAATATTGAGGAGAGTAAAATTTTGCTGAAAAGTTCAGAGGTGAAAATATCCTCAAGTGATAGAACAGTAGGAAAAGATAATAAATTGATGCCTTTCAAAAGTTGGATTCTATCATGCTATTCATAAAAAGATATCATCTATGGTTTTCATATATTTTTTCCTCACATGCTTGTTCATATTTTTTATCTGACTGTACTGAATGAGGGGATGGATATGATGGAGAAGATGGATATGATATCAGCTGTGCTTAGAGCACTTCAAAAATGCTTCTTGCCTAAAGAGAAAAAGTAGCTATCCTTTTTTTGTGAAAAATGGGAGAGCCCAGGTGATCCTGTGATAGATATTTGACAATGATTTTGTATTTTTTTTTAGCGTGTCTTGACTTGTTTGACTGTTTGACAGTTTGTTTTACTTGCTTGACTGGTTTTTAGCAAGGTTCTGACTGGAGTGTCTGCATAATTTTGGCCAAATTATTGTTATTAATGACATTAATATTTTAGATATTCATCATAGTTTTTCTTAGTAATAATTACACAGAATAATCCAAGGTTATTTTCATCCTGACTGCTCTAAACCATCCTGAAGTCCATAGGGTACTGCTGTGCTCACTTTTAGCACAATTGTGTACATTTCCAAAATTTTCATACAGCTTCTCACATTAAGAATAGGCCTATTAAGAAACCGAGATCAGGTATTGTTATCAATTCATGCACATTTTATTTTCAAATAAAATATTTGTCATTTATTGATCCCCACAAGGAATTTTCGTACCAAAATATTAGAAGTAGCACCTATAGAGACCTTATGCATTTTGTTATGCAGAGAGAGCTCCTACCATGCAGTGACACCAAATGTTCTGAGTACCAACAGACAGCATCTTGTCTGTGACATCTGACTGTCAAGTTGTCATGAAAAGTATCTGGATAGTGCTATGAATATGTTTATGTGTGGTTTATTTTAGGAGTAAGTGTGAAAAACACATGTTCCTAAAGCAGTTCTGTGCTTTAAGAAAACAAAGGGAGGAAAATATTTTAATATCCCTTATAACATTGCTTCTGCTTTATAAGCAAAATATGTTTATTTTTCTTTGCTGTTCTGTGGACTCCAGGAAAATCTTTTAACCTTGCAGTTCTTTACAGTTTTGCATATTTAAGATGTCAGAAATCAAACTAATTAAACTGAAAAGCTACTCACTTCTCTTTCTGTATAAGGTAGGAAAAAAAAAAGATACAATTACTGGTGAAAGTAGGACACGGAGCAGAATTTAAAACTATGTGCAGCCTAGAGGCATTACGAATATGAAATCTTTGTTGTACAAATTACAGCCTGCACGCAGGCCTGGGCACCAGTCTACCTGGGAAGATGATGACAAATTATACAGAACTTTAGGATAAAATGCCTAACATAAGGGCTATAGGGGTGATCCATGGAGAAAGAGCCCAAGCACTAAACATTTTAAGATGCCCCACTTGATGTCCAAAACTGGTATAACTGTTTACATGTGCTAGCAAAATGCAAACAAGGAGGCATTAGGAGATTGTTTAGAGCACTTCTCGGGGGTATAATTGCATATAGAGGTAAGAAAGTGAGCAAGCGGAGATTTGAGTTGACTATCCAGCCAAAATTTTAACAAGGATGTCTAATCGACTGTGAAATAGCTTCCTTAGAAAAAGTGTTAGAAGTCACATCTCTGAAATGATTTAAAAGCGGACTGGACACATCACGTGATAAGGTAATGGATGAAGAATATAGAAGTGTCTCACAGTGTATTTCTAGCTTTTGGTTTGTTCAGTTCCTCTAGCTGTGACCTGTTTGGCTGCCCCCTTGCTGCAGGTGCAGCACCCATCACCACTCCTGTGCAACACTCTGCCCTCCAGTAGGGAAAGGAAGACATAGCAGACATTTACTGTCCAAAAATGATGACTCTGTTGCTTAAATATTAGGTAATTGAGTGAATGTGATAAATTACCTGTAAGTGGAGCCCATGCACCTTGGCCAAGACTGTGTGATGGCAGCACAGTCCTTTTACTGTCGTGAGGAGCAGTGCCTGAGAGGAGCTGAGGACCTGGAACCCAACCCACCTGGTACTTTGTGGCTGCTAGACACCTTCCAGCTGTGAGGTGCTCTGTTGTGCTTTACCTCATGGGGTTACGTATGCACAAAACAGACAATAAATGTGAGGAAAACAGTATAAAATTGTCATTTTAGTTTTCCAGGAATTCTCTGTGCTTTTTATGCTCCATTCCTGAAAGCAGTCTGCTGCACAGGAGGTTTTTCAGTGAAAATATGTGAATTATCCCATGGAATGCACATCATAGAACTGAAAGTCTGTCCTTGTGAATGGCCCAAGGAGTTGGTTACACCTCTTCTTAGATAGCTTTTTTCACCCAAAAAGTCCTTTGCTTTGCAATATACAGGACGGGGGGCTGGGGGGAAAACTGGAGATAGAATGCTTTTTTTTATCAGTTAAATAAGGCATCTGCTGGAACAGTGATATTACAAGTAGTACTAATAATACAAACACATCCTTGAAATACACGGTAATGATGGATCTGTGGTTAAGACACAGAGTAAGGAGACCAAGAGACAGACTCATTGTTTCCCCACAGGTTGTCCAGTAAGGGATTGCCCTCTAGTTTTGTGTCTTTCATCTGTAAAGCAGAAGTAGTAATACACATTTGCTGTATTAGAGTGACACGAGTCTGCAATGATTTCATAATTCTTTAAAACCCTCTGGCATTAAGGACCACAGCAGCAAAGGCTGAAGAGCAGAGTCAGCACATGCTCTTTACAGTGGTGTGATGCTGTGAAGGAAATTTTTATCCTTGAAAGTAGCAGGATTCTCCTAGCAAGAGATGTTTAGGCTTGACTGAGTTAGCTGACACGCAGCTAAAAAATGAACAGAAAATGTAGTAAGTACTTAGTCTGAGAATCTTCAAATAATCTTTGTCATACAAAGCAGTTATCTCCTTTCACACTAACCCTTTTGATCTAAGCATTATAAAAACATGATGTGCCAAATTTGAAACAGAACAGCCAAATAAGTCAATGGCAGCAGTTGAGAAAAGCAGGCAATCTGATTGGTTTTTGTTACAAAAGTGGAACAACAGAGTTTTGTCTAAAAATAAGAATACAAACCCAACTTTCAGTTCACTGATAAAAATACACTTCCCCTCCAGCTGGCCAGCTGGAAAATGAGGGAATGCTGAGACCCTCTGTACAGATGATCAATACTTGATTCCACTTGATAAATACACCTAGACGTTGGAAATAATTGCCTAAGATCTATGGTGCTGTTTTCTATAGCTGCAGCTATAGGAAATGTAAACCAGTGGGAGAACAAACTAGATAGTACATTATCATCAAAACCAGTATGTTCATGTAGATAAAGTAAAGGCTCTGGGGGCTGGCCTGTGTTTACATGTGCGAAAAGTCCAGAGAAATTACTGTTCAATATTATATACTCACATATATCAGTTTATATAAATTATATATAATATATATTTTATATAATATATATCTATAGAATATATTTATATATACTTGTAATTGTCTACTTTTTGATAGCCTAGCAACTTAGTAATCTAATTGCCCAAAGTTAAAAACCCAGATGCATTCTGTATGCATTCAGCACTCAAAATAAAAGCTTTCACAAAAAAAATAATTTCTCCTTTTTCACCCTGTCACTGGGAATCTGCATCAGCCGGCACATAAGACAGCCCATCTGTATTTTCTTCCTCACCTCTACAGCAGAAGCATGTGCTAGCAGGGCAAACAAATAGTCAATACAGCAACTGATCTCTCTTGGGTGTGATTTGGGACAGAGGTTTTGTTGTCCAGCCTCATGCAGTCCTGAGCCAGGGAAACCCTCTTGGCACAGCTGTTAATAGTTACTCAAACCCTTCCTGACTGATGAGGCTATCAGTAAAATTTAGCAAAATGGCTGGAGGGAGAAAGAGGGTGTTGTGGAACTCCAGACTGTTTTTTTGCTGAGTTCCCGAGGACTGGTGAAGTGATGGGATAGGCAAAACACTGGCACGACCTGGTTCTGCACCCCATGAGTTTTCAACATCATGGAGTGAGATCTGGGTACATCGGCTCTTTTCCTGGGGGGGAGCCCCACAGACATGGGGAAGCAGGACTTTTCACTCAACTGACCTAGACCAGTCTGCCCATAATTGTCCCCTGTTAGAGTTTTGTATTTGCTGCCTCTCCCAGTCCCTCGATACTCAATCAACAGAGCTCACATACAGATCTCTAAATGCTGATATATAGTGGCATATTTTGAGATGGGATGTTGAATTACAGTGGTACCTTATATTTGAATTTATCATACACCTTTAACCATTTTATTTCCTTCTCAAACCTGATCACTTAGCTTTTATTTCAACAGTCCCCAAATAGGAACAGCTCCCTATAGCTAATATTTCTTCCTTTTTATTTCAGACACAGAATTTCTCCTAAAATGACACCTGTGTGAGCTATTAGAAAGGTAAGAATCAGTGTTACAACAGTGACAAATTTTCTTTGCCTAGAAATGTCAGAGCTTTAATGCCTCATATATGCTATACTGGATATGACTAGAAATAGAAACCTTTATGCCAATGAAAAGGAAAAATTCCCAGTCTTCCAATTCTAGAAGATTTTGACATATCTGACCCTTAAAATATGAATTATTTTTTAGCATATAAAACCTATTTTTGAAATGTTACAGCTCCTTCTTGGCTCAAAATATCTGGACTAGTAATCATAAAAGTCCTTTCTTCTTGAGATGGAAAGATATAAAAAATATACCCTGTATACTACCAAAATCTCTCCAAAACTTTCTAAGTTGTTTTTTACTTTCTTGTTGGTTGTTTGTTTCTCATGGTCTGGGTTAGCACTCATAACAATCAGGAACCTCTTGAGTTTTGCCTGCAGCACATAAATAAGAGAAGATGTATTGATGTTCCTTCCCCAGAAGGCACAAAATAGCTCAATTAGACTTACTAAATTCCCATAATGCTCTGAAGTCCAATTTAAATTTTTGCATTGTGAGTGTGGTTTGGGATAGGTATATTAGGAAGAAGGAATGAAGGTAAAGGAATTTTGCCCCTCCATCAGCATCAGCATGTGTGTCTCTTCCCCAGATAGATTACAGTGGATTTATATGCACACAACACTGGGCAAACTTGATCTAAAGATCTGCATGTGTCAATGCTTTCTAGAATTCATTAGTAAGCACCTGCAACAGCTGTGACAATTGGAAAAGATTTCACAGCTAGTAAGGCATTGCTTGGGTGTTTCCCCAATAATGGGATGCTTTAACTGGCCAGGCTTTCACTACCAACCTCCTTGTCAGTGTATAGCCATTTCTTGTTCTTATCGTCTTACTCCACATAAGGAATATTGTTCCAGGATATTTGAAATACAATGTGTTTCCTTCCCCCATAGAACACCCCTTTGCTCTGCCCTCCTTGTGTCTGTCAGCAAAAATTAGGTCAGTTTATTCTATACATTGAAGGCAAACTAATGTGATATTAAATAAAAAATTCATACGTTAATGAAGAAAAATGGGAGAAAATATCTCTGCATGCTGAGAGATTGTTATGCTGTGATTTATCTGGAACAGAAACATCAAGTCAGTCTACCTCATGGTATCATACTGCAGCAGTCATCAGATCATCCTGTCTGCCTCCGCTACTTAATCAAGCATGAGTCTGCGAGAACACCTGAGCGGTGAAGGCACAGACACGACTGTCTGAGGATCACAAGAGCACATCAGCCCTGAAGTGTGTGGGCAGGGATGCACCCTGATACCTATTCGGATGCAACCCCCTGACTGCCTCCGCTGCTGATCCATCACTTCACCTTGGTGACAAGCATTTATCCCACGTCACTCCTCACTTCTGAAGGTAGTCTTCTATGACAGAGGGAGGCTGTTTACACTGGCACTTCTGCTGCACATTGCTACACTTTATATGTCTTGCCAGATATTTGTGATATACCAAATGACAGGTGCGTGTCTTAATAAGTTCTACCGCGGGCAGGAATTAGTAGATGAGGGAGCACGCAGCAGTGGAAGCATCTGGTAGGAAGAAAAAAGACTGTCTTGTACTCTGTCAAGTGTAATTAGAGTTGCCAGTTGTCATTGCTGCTAGCGTTTAAATAAGTTTCTCTGATGAGAAACTATCTGACAAAACTCAGACACGTAAATTTATGAACAATATATTTCCAAAATGCTATTATTAGACAGTTGTACTGGAGTCCAGTACTCTCTGACCATCTTCTTTTGAATATGATATGGGTGAAGGGTGTGAGTTTTAGTGTCAAAGTTACTCATTTGAAGGTGTTATACCGGATTTCTGATTTATCAGAGTGATACAAAATATACTGAAAACATAAAACTAATGTAAACTACCTTTACCAGAATATAGCCACAGTTCAATCAATTAGTAATATGATTCCCATTGCCAGTCTCTAATATGCTCACTGTCACAATGGGGGATGTTCCCAATCACTGAGAAGGAATGTGTAGATTGAAGCCAGCTCAAGGCCATTGCTCACTTTGAAATACTTTTGCTAGTTGTCTAGTAAACTCTATATGTGCTCTCTTCCAGACATAGGATCTATTGGTCAGTCTCAAGACACCAGCCTTACTGAAGAAGAGGTAAAATTTTCAGCAAGTTGCAAGGCAGTTATATTAAAAAAGCTCTCAGAATAATTTGCTTCCAACAGTAAGCATTGGGGGAGGTTGGCAAAAAGTGTTCTACAGTCTAATTAAGAAGGATAAACATTTGCAGTTTTTAATTGTGTCTGACAAGATATTTAATTTTCCCCGCCTGGAGTGCACCACAGAGAGGGGCACTCGCACTCCACACCCCAGCACGCTCTGAGGGTGTCACACTGAGAGAGGAGCAGTGCACCACGTACAGATGCTGCAAACAGCATCTCAATTCTTGTTTTAGATTCTAATCCTTCCTTTGTTACCTTTAATTAATTATAAATATTTTTGTTTCTTTGTTATTATAATACTGTGTCATTTTATAATTGCTTTGTTCCGTGACCTGTCACTTGAAAGTATTTAGAAAGAAGAAAAAAAAAAAAAAAAAAAAAAAAAAAAAAAAAAAAAAAAAAAAAAAAAAGAAGAGTGACGAGGCATTTGCCTGTTTTCTTGACTAGTTTAAATTATGGTTCTTACACAAAACAGACCACAGCTGGACACCTGTAGACCAGTGCAGTCAATGGCCAGTGAGGAGTTTGACTTTATTTTGGGAATAGGCCTGTACATTCAGTGGGAGACAGAAAGCATAAAGAGAAATCTTTAAGCACATGTCTTAAGTTAGGGGAGCAAATTAAAAAAATGTTTTGAAAGTAATGGCTGTGGAGACAATGTGCATTAGGCAGGCACAAACTGTATTCAAGTACTAAACTCCCATAAAAAACAGAGAAAACAGCAACCCTTCACCCCTCCCATGACACTTCAGAGAGTAATACTGACTGCTGGTTCTTGAGGTCAAAATACCCACATGAAGTATTTTTTAAGAGCAGAAACAAAGTAATGAAAATTGATGAGCTGAAATAACATACCCTAAAACAAGGAGTAAAGTCCTGACCCTTTTGCCTTCAAATGGTGCAGTCCCCTCAAGATATGGTAGAATGTATTGGAAATAGAATTATTGTTATGATTTATATGAACTCACAGAACCAATGAAAGCCCATTGATACTTGTAATTTTTTTGAGAAATATAATTCTGCTGTGTTCCTTCTAAGGGCAGACTGTGGCCCCAGGCTAGGTATGTGCCAGGCAGATGATGGCATCCTCCTTTGGTATGGCTGCAGCAGGTAGACCATCATTCAGACTCACATTGCTCTGCAAGCTATGGGCAAGCTTTCATAGCCATTTCATCAAGCCATATTGGCAATGAAGAAATGTCACAAGCAGTGTACCTGAACATGAATTACTTTTTAAGTAATACAAGCAAATTAATAAAATAATAAAGAGTGTCTGCTCTGGAATAAAAGGCAAAGAGAAAAATGGCCTAGATGTATGGAGACCACTATTAATTATCTATAAGCACAGTGCTTGAGTTTCATCTGCCCTAGACTCCCAAAGAGTGAACTTCCCCCTCTGGGTATGAACCTACGATGAGTAATGATGCAATTGCCCCAGACAACAGATCTAATTCCCCTGGATTGCTAACAACACCCCAGATGCCCAGGCACTCATTTCAAGCAGCTCAGCCCCATTTAGGTTCATTTGCTAGCGCACACCCTCATGCCTGAGAGATGACTGCCAGACATGCCATCCATCACCCAGCACTCTCGTCCACTGCCTTTCCCAACCTCACGCACAAACCTGCTCCTTCCTGCCACAAGTGCCCAGTGGGCAATGAAGATGCACAGCATGGATGGAGAAGGGGCTGGCCACACACCTGAAAGCCATGTCACAGTTATCTATCTCTTGGAAAGCCTGACTAAGTAATGGGGCTGCCTGACAAACTGCCTTTTCCAGCCATAGGTGCTACTCCAGCCCAAGTCTCTGGCGAGGCAAGTAGTCCCCAGTGAACATGTTCCAGTTTGGGTTTACTGGAATATTGTCCTTCATCCATGTTGCAATTTCTGTGTTTTCAAGCTTCCTATATCTTTTGAAGGGAATATATGCACACCGTGGACTTTCCCTCTTCTGGAGTAAGTCAAGGACAAGTGAAGGAGTTAAATATAGAGGATATTTGGAGGTTATGGAGGAAACAAAGAGTTTCACCTACTCAGCTTCCCACTCCTCACAGGTACTCACCACAGAAGAGCCCAGAGATGCAGAATTCCTCCTTGGCAGCATCCCCAGATGCATCCGAGTCACCCAGAAGCTTCATACCCCAACCCAGCTGCATGACTAGCAAGCCTTCCCCCACCCATTCTATATCATGAAATATTCTGCCATCGCAGACCACATTGGATCTTTGTCCCCATTTGGCAGAAGGTCCCATGCTTTTGCCTTCCCAGACACACAAACAAGCAACAGCATAATCAGTGGATCCCTCCCAGACAGAATTTGTGGGAGATGGTCAGCTTGTGTTCCATGCACGCATTCCCCAGGAAGTAGTGGGTGCCATGTCAGAGAGCTGGAGAAGGTGAGGAGCCAAGGGCAGAGAGGGTACATGTGGAAGGAGCTAACAGAGGAGAAGCGGTCGCAGCTGTCACTCAGACTGAATCAGTGACAGTGGGCTGGGACTGACTGCCACAGGGCAGGAGTCATGAGCAGGAATTTGGGGGGGGTGTGTGCAGTACCACTGGTCACAGTGGTTGGCCATTGCTGTCATAGTGTCCAAAGGTGGAAACAACACCATGGGGCTGGCTCACCAGTCTTTTCCATCCCTCAGCCTCAGGTTAATAGAATATGAAGGAACTCATAGTCTAATTTTGGCCTCATACTGGAGGGTATGCTAACAAATTAGTTGCTTGATGTGTTTGCAGAGCACGTTCACAAATTCCCTCAGAGACCACGCACTAACCCGTACTAGTCATCAGCCTGGGCAGGCACAGAAAAGAGCCAGCGGCCAGAATAGCTACAGTAGGTTTCACAGACATCTCAGGAGAGGTGGTGACAGCAATTCTGCTGACAGCCTGTCTAAAGGCCATTGCAAAGGCACTGCATAATGCACATGTCCTGCTTGACCTGAGGTTTTTGAAGCAGACCTTGTCCATGAGACCTGAAACTGGGTTGCAGATGAAAGTCAGAGGATTTAGCAACCACACAGCTTCCTGCAATGCCCAAGCCTGCTCCTCTGGTCCTCTGAGCAGGAACTAGTGATAAATACGCCAGGCCAAGTGTGGCAACTTGCTTTCAGGACCTGCCTTCTCTCTCCTGCTGTGTGTGTCTCTGGGTATTTCTCCTGCTGCCCAGCCCAGGTCACCACCCATCCCTGGGCAGCCCCACCAGACCACAAACCACTGTGCTGCCCCCCAGCCTTAGTGCTTTCCTCAGTGCAGTGGATCCCCCTCAGCACAGTCAGCCAGCTGATTTACACTGATCTAATTGACTTAATTTGCCCAAAATAATTTGCTGGTTTTTTATCTCCAGTACATTCTAATCCAAGTGACCTAAACAGACTGGGACAATGACAACCAAGACTTTAGCTAGGTACAAGACTCAAACAAAGCAGCTGCTCTGGCAAGAGCTGCAGACTCCAGTGCTGGGGACTGCGTCTGGGCCTGAGCAATGCCCAGGGCAGGCTCTGTGGCACTGGAAGGCTCATACTGGAGTGTGATACCACTAAAGGATGGGAGGGTACAGCAACAAATATATTTACAGCACAACACAAACCATGAATGCTGACTCTAACTGGTGACTGTGTGTTTTGTCTGAAACTTACAAGAACTGAAGAATGACCCAGATTACAAGTATCATTATTTTTTGTTTTGTCATTGTTTACCATTCTGCTTTTAGGAGTTGTTGTTAATTCCCTCCCCGCCCCGTCCCCCACCCCTCCCCAACTGTTGGCATGAGAAGATAGCAATAGCACTGTCTTATTCATATAATACCATTTTGTGGATGATGTATTTCATGTACATTATTTACTTCTAGAGCAAAGAATATATTAGTCATTCAGCGTGGCAAGAATTGAGTACCCAAATGCCTCTGATTATCATGAATTATAGATTGATCTGTATATATACATGTTTTGCTCTTACAAGTTGCACTTTGAAGACTTTCCCTCAGTGGATTGTTCATCAATACGATCCTAATTCAAGTCAGTAACCAAACATCAGTGCAGGTGTACACTCTGCCATCGACAAGGCTTCTAGCCTTCACCCCTGTGGCTCTGCTCTCCTTGCTCCAGCATCGGGGACTAGTTTCATTCAAGAACATATATACATGCTACCTGGCCATGGTCATGCACAACTTGGTCACCAAAGGTCTCATTGCTTTCCTCCTTGCTCTGGGCAGTGCAGCACTAAAGCTCGTGCTCTGTGCCAGCTGCTGGAAGGGAAGTTGGTGCTATCACTCTCTGCTTAGAAGGTGCAAGGGCTCTCCCATACATGCCAGAATCCTGCCAGCATGATGGTAGGTGGAGCCTCCCCAAATGCAGGGGAAGCTGGCTGGTAGAAGTTAGGCAGAGGTGGGAGATGGGAGATGTTGTCTCTCAGAGGATAAGCTGCTGTCAATCAGTGGTATCCTCCCCCTGTGCAAGGCAGAAACTCTTTAGTCCCTGCAGAGTTTGTAATTTCCCCATCTAGTGCCCTCCTCTGGTGTCTGTGACTGCCCCCAGGACTTGTCAGGCCATACCTGGAGTACCACGTTCACTTCTGGTCCCCAAAATTCCAAAAAGAAATGGAAAAACCGGAGAAGGTCCCAAGGAAGGCTATGACGGTGACCAAAGAACTGGAGAATCTGCCCTTTGAGGAATGACTGAAGGAGCTAGGTTTTTAGTTCCCAGGGAAGAGGAGGCTCAGGGTGGACCTTCTCACAGTATTCCAGTACTTAAAGAATGGCTACAAAGAGGATGGAGGTCCTCCTCTCTCTTCGCAAGGAGGTACATGGAGTGGAGAAGGGGTAACAGGTACAAGTTGCACCAGGAGAGATTTATCTCAACATAAGAAAGAAATTTTTTACAGTGAGAACAATCATTCACTGGAACAACCTCCTCAGGGATGCTCTCAAGATGCAGTTGGTTAGGATGTGAGGTAATGTCATCCAAGCTCCCTCTCACACAAATGGTTGGACAAGGTAGTCTTGCAAGGTTCTTTCCAACTTGGGCAGTTTTATGACTGGTTATTGTCCTGAAAACAGCATTTTTTAGACAAAGTTCTACTGTCTTCATGCTGGCATTATAAGCATTTACATTCATCTCCTGCTTCAACTTTGAGTAAAACCATCTCTTGCTTATGTATGTATTTTCTACAAATGGCAAATGGGAGCATTGGTCACGTGTTACGCAGCTATCTTCTTCTGAGATTGTGGGACTGGTGAGGGACACAGAGAAACTAGCTTAGGAGTCCTTAAGAACAGGCATTTTTCAAGCCCAGGAAAACACAGTCTTCTATACTTCAGGCACTTGATGCAGCTGAAAGTAATTGCTCCAGTGCTGAAAAACAAAATTGTTCTCTAGGGATGATAGTGTTCTTTAGTTAAAATCACAGGAAAATAAATAACTTACTTTTCTAAGAGAAAGCCAAAAATGTCATTTAGAGCAGAGCAATCATTCTTAAAAGGCAGCACTTGTCTGACACGGCTACAGAAACAGCACTCTTCTCAGGAAGGAGCTTCTCTGGTTATTATTGTAATTCGTGCAGGTCCAGCTGCCTTGCCAGCAGCATGCAGAGCAGCTTTAATCACAGCTTTAAACTAATGTGGCAGATATTTATGATAAGAACAGTGGTGTCAGCTGTGTCAAATGCTGTAAAGAAAACTCAAAACAATCAGCTTTCAGATTGATTAAAAACCCCTACATTTTCCTCTGAAAGTGCAGAGGTAATTTAAGAAAAAATTACAAAGAGCAAAATTAATTTAATCAAACTATTTCAATGATAAATTGCATCTGGGAAAGTCCCCTGGGGTTGCAAAGAACATATTTATATTGTCAGGTGTGTCAAAAGGAAGATTAGATGAAGACATTGTAATGGCAGGGGAGAAGCAGGGAAAATTCTTTCTCTCAGTTCTGTGTGGTTGGAGCATCCCAAAAGTGCCATCTCCAACCTGACATGGCCAAGTGAAGTCCCCTGCCTGCTTTCTGCCCTGCTCAGACTTAGACCAATGAGAACACTTGATTCCACAGAAAGACTCAAAACCAGCAAGAAGTCACTGAATAACTTACTCTTCCGAGTCTGCTCCAAAACCGGCAGCAATTCTGGGTGCAATTATAGGGCATCGTCTGGCATTGTCTGCCCTGCTGTGGGGCCAGACAACAGGGCCAACCTGTGGCTGTGCTTTGCTGTTGTATCATATCACCCCTCCTCTCACCACCTTGGTGCTGGTGGTCTGGGATCGCCCTGCTGTGGTGATGCTGGCAGGAACAGCCAGTTTCTGAGGGGTAGGATTACAGGGAGTGCACCTTCGTGAAGAAATACTTCTTGTTCCTCTGTGTTTGCTATGCAAAATTATAAGGCTAATATGCATCAGCTGAAGGTGGGGCTAAACCAATTTGGCTTATATAATATATGCAATGATAATCCATGTTAAAGAGTAAGCACATTAAAAATTATGGTTAGGGAGATGATCAGATGATCAGACAGCCCCATTCATTAATCTTAAATTAAAAAAAAAAAGCAAAACAAACCAAAAAACAAAAAAACAACCCAAACTCGTCTTCTTGCTCGTTTCTGTATTTTTAATGGCAAAATTAATATGGGGAAACAGAAAAATTAAACACTAAGGCCGATCACTTAGTGCCATGCATTAAATGTTATCATTCAAGAGTGTTGCACACAGAAGACAGCAAATATTGTAGATATGTCAGGGATGATTCAATGTTACTGAAATAACTCGAGAACATAAGCTCTCCTTTACCACTGTCAGAATAACTAGACGTGTTTGATTTAGTTCATGCTGCTGTGCTGTGTCGCTCTGCTTTTTCTGTTAACTCTTCAATTCAACCTTACAATTGGGAATTCAGATAACACAACCCTTCACTTCTGATCTTAGTTGAATACCAATGCCATAATTTTATGCTTCCTTGCTTTCTCTACTCCCTGACCTTTCATGTTTCCTGAGGGACATCTCATTTCCTCTAGCTTTCAAACACCTTAACACTTATTTCTTCATATTGGTGATACAATTAAGTACACATCCTTAATTGAGTTACAAGCAAATACATAGAATAATAACAGGGTGTTTATCTTTGTCAACCCTAGACAGGTAATTAAATAGTCTCCTTCACACTCTTCTAGGTAAACAGAACCCTTTAAACTGATATGCTGCCTTTACATAATGTCAATAGACTGTCTTCTTCTCTCCTCTGTTTAGATGGCCTTGTGTATTCAATAGAAAATGCAAATTTGCCTTACTTGAAACACAGCTGGAAATGAACCTAACACTCCTATTAATCTAGTTCCTCTGCTTCAAAGTACACTGAAGTAAAATAAAAAGTTACTTCTTTACTAGAGCTGACAGAACACGATTCCAGAGGTCACACCATGGATGCAAAGTCTGTTCAAATTTCTGGTGCAATACTTCCTGATATGTGCTTGGATTAAGCAGATATATATCAGCTAAGCAGAGCAGCACATCTTTGTCTGTGGTAAACTGATGTGGCTCTATTAAAGGTCAAAGGACCTGACTTCCATTAGCTGAGGACACAGGTGACCTGCCACTTGCATCTTGTCCCTTTGCCCTTTAGAGGCGGAGGAAACCCTCTGGTGTTCAGCAAGGTACTTATTGCCAAAGGCTCTGTTGAGGAGCAACTGAATTTCAAAACATTTATGTAAGGCTGTTGAAGAGGAATGGTCACATGCCAAAGGCTCCGAAGCACAGTCCGTTTGGATTTTGTAATCAACATGCCACTGGCTGAGCCTGCAACCCAATCTCGGATACACCAAGATGCAGAGGTCTGGCTTCAGCATATGCTTTTTTTTTTCTCTATTATTTCCTCTCTGCTCTCCCCGGGGTTTGGTACTTCTGCTACCTTTTCCATAGCATCACGTCCTCCTACCATTTTTAACTAGAGGCCCCAGGGATCTTAATACTCCTGAATTAAAAGATGTCCACACGTAGCACAGACTACACAGCCCTTTTGGCCGAAGGAACAGCCATTTTCCAGCTTATGGTTTCTGATGAAATCCAGTTACAAACATTGAGATGCACTCCAATTGAGTGCTGTGTGGATTATGGATCCTATTGTAAACAAGCCAGCTCATAGCAAGAAATGCAAGGAACATTTGCGCTGAAATCACTCCATCCTATTTTCCGCAAAATTACTCTTACACATATATCATTGCTCTGCTATACAGAAGAAAATACGTAGAGCATAAATATTGACATTTATATTGTTCATACTTTACATGCTAAAGAAGTCATTATTTTTTAAAAGCCTTCAATAAAGATGGCTGTTGGAAGGTTAAGAGAGGGAACAAACACCTTAGCAGTGCCACACAGTAGTTCTGTTTCCTTGGAGATCCCTTTTAATGTAGAAATAAATAAGAAAAGCTCATGGTTCCTAGTGACGTGCCTTTTTTACCTAGTCTTTTATACAGAAAAGAAGTATAAAAGAAGAATGTGGCAGTGCCTTGCCCCAGTGGTGACGTTATGTAGCCTTATGTCAGTGATACTTGGCTTTTAAAAGCTCCCTTGGGGAACGTGCACTTATTTGCAATTGAATTATACATAACAAATAATAATTTCCTACTGCTATTGTCATTCTTTTATTATACATCAATATCTCACCTTCACAAAAAGAGATTTGGAGAATTTTCAAATGCTCAGACAGAAAAACACTCACAAAACCACAAACCCAAAGCTGATCATATGGCTTGGATATACTGTAAGGTAAAAGCCTTGGGTGCCCAAAGACATGTTCAGATGCCAAACATCTCTTCTCAGAGATGTACAAATAAGTCCCTTGTTTTAAGTGTATGTCTGCATCACAAAAACAGAAAAGTTACAGGAGAGAAATAACATAGAAAAGAGCTTGATTGCCTTTGTTCTGGTGCAGCAGGCAGCCAGATGAGGGAATGCCAAAGGTGGAGCAAAGGAGACCAAAGGAACAGAGAGCAGTATCGTCAGTCCAGTACTACCTGGTACCATACTTGAACTCCAGATGGGGCCCGTGAAAGAAGACAATGGAAATAGTGAAACATCAGGACAGCAATGAGAAAGAGGAAAAGCCTGGGGAGACTGGAAGTACTCAGAAATGCTGCTGTGGCCAAAAAAGGAGCAAACAGGGCTGAGCCTGAGAGCCAGGAACTGTCAGGGAGAGAAAAACCCACACCAGATCTAGTAAGGTTTGCCCCCCACCAGATAGGGAAGCTTATTTTCTCTATTTATGACATCCGTTCATGCTTGCTTAGAGCAGAGCACAGTGAACTCTGATTCAGTGAGAACTAGAACTAACTGAGACCTGGCTGAAACACATACTTAAGCCACCTTTAATAGTGTGCCAAACACACTTTCAGCACAGGCCAATTCTCCTGAGCTGAGAAAGTTGGTACATGAACAAGGATCTTAGGGTCCCAGATACTAAAATTTACAATTATACTTTTCCCCTATTTGACCTATGTTTCTGTCCTTTTTTAATGAAGTTCAAGTTGTTCAGTTGTTTGAGACAAAAAACAGCTATGCAGGATCTATCACTGTTTGATCACACTGAATCCTGTAAGGAAAATTAAAAGTAGAAATCACCGGTGTGAAGTGACATGTAATTTGAACTGAAGCACGTTACTGCAATCTCATCTGTAGGGAGCCATAGGAAATGGATTTGCCAGACTACCTTAAAAATGACGGCTGTATTTTGAAATGTGGAGTTATTTTGAAGAGAACTAATTTTCAGTAGAGGGAGCTGCAGGATCAGGTCAGAATTAAAACACTGAATAGTAGTCACTGCAGTAAGGTAGATTAAAAAGTATTTATGTTAACATGCAGAATTATTAAACAGTGTACCAGAGAGTTTATTATCATAAAATTATTTAAACTTTAGAACTCTCAACTGTATCTTAGCATATGGAGAAACAAGTGATGCATATAACTGCATCTAAAGGCATTGTTTGAGGTTTTACTGAAAAATAATCTTCTCTTTTCCTGGATTATAGGCACTGACTTGTGATACAAAGACTCAAAAAGCAAAACAAAGCTATATTTCTTTCCTAATTGAAAGCTAGTGGCAATATTTCCAATATAGTAACTATAGACTGCAGGTTCAGAGAGTCAATCAGTGCATATGGGAGAGCAATAGGCAGTTATCTCTGCTGTCTCCATCCGCTCATATTTGTATGCAAAATAATCTGCTTCTACCCATAGGCAAATTTTCTCTAGATGTGTCATTTTCAAGAGTTATCCTTTACACTCAGCACAGACTGAGCCTTTTCCTCTAACACAGCTCTACCAAGGCAGGCCAGTCAGTGACATCTGTGCCATTCACAGATGTTTCATATTGCTCAGTGCTAGCAAGCCTTCTCTGTACTGACACCACTGTGATGGTAGTGTCAGCCAAGGTGGAAAAATAAGATCTTGACAGAGTCTTGAACAGAGAAAAATGAGGTTACAGCAAAATATTTGATGTTATTTACAAGTCTTGGTGTACATCCAAGAATCCAAACATGTCCTCCAGTGAACCTGTATGAAGAGGCCTTAAAAATAAATACAGCTTTGTTACAACTATTTCATCATGTCAAATTGCTCCCAAATATTCACAGGCACATATATGTTCAGCCCCTGCAACTCTGTTGCACAGCAGTTCACAGGCAGCAAGTCTATTTCAGACATTGTTAACACCATCTCTGCCATCTCCTCTATTTTGTATAAACTGTTTCATCTGTTTTATGGGTTGCTCCCAGTGTCACTTCTGCATTCTAGAAGCAAAGTGTGGCTTGTGTCAGAGCCATCAATTCACATCCTGATCCAAGGTCCTTTGCCAGGCATGGTCCATAGCAATGCTTCTGAGGACTACAGATCACCCCTGCTCACCTGTGTTGGCTGCACAGACATGGAGATATCCACCTCTTTTTCCTGGTACAGACCAGGCTTTCCAGCACACATTTCAACATGTATGAGAGACAACAATTGCACAGTCATCACCAAAGCCTACTCGTCTGCCAAAATGTCTGTAGCCGTAGCTCAAAGATAGCAGCAACCTCATTTCCAGATGGATATCTGATTACACCTTCACACGGCCCATAGACTGTTGTTACTGTCTAAGGCATCAGTAGAAAGGGCACTGCAGGGGTCACTGTAGCCTGATGTGAGTTTCCTAGTGTTTCTGAAGACAGCAGAGATGCATTCCCACTGGCTTCAGGAAAACACTAAAACCACAATAACTGTAGTTCCTTTCACCACTGCCTTTCATTAAGAGCGTAGGAAAGCATTTTCCACTCCACAGGAAGTTCTGGCTGTCACCGCTGCAGGATGTATGCTCTGTCCTGGAACTGAAAGGAAATCAAATATTGCTATTTGTGCTTTTAAATGGGAATAACATTGATTCCCTTAGCCCTCATCCATGCTAAGTGGAGAACAGAGTTCTGGTATCTCGGTAGCCTTTGTTCAAAGGTAGAAATCAGAATCCCTGATAGAAATCAATCTAAGCAGCTGTAGTCTCACACTCCCCTTGCACATGCAATGTAAGGTGTTTTGTGTCAGGTTCCTTCAGTAAGGGCAGGGTGAATCAACAACCCTTTCACTGCCTTTTTCCTCTTTTTCAGCTCCAGTGAAAACACTGAACACAGTCTACTTTGCTAATAAATTCCTGCTGTGCTTTCTCATAGCAGTGTTAGAGGACAGATTTACCCCAGACCAGTGAAATTTCCTTCAGCAGATGAAGGAAGGGCAGACAGTAATGTCCTTCAGTCCCAAACCTGAGCAATGCAATACAGTGCAGTATTTTGTTAAACTGGTGGTTAAGCTGGGATTGCTGAGCCTGCATAGCCACTGATATTTGGCTATTCCTCCTCACTGGATCGCTTTTCTGCAGCAGTTCATCCAGAGGGAGCATTACTGCCTGGTGTTCTTACCACACCAGTTTCAAGGTGGACACTTCTGAGCACAGGTGACAGCAAACCTGTGCTTCCTCCCCACCTCACCTTCCTCCAAGAGTCTGTAAACTCTTTTATGCAGGAAAAAAATACAAATTCTTCTGTTCACTCAAAGGTTTGCCTACCCACACAGGAGAACAGATAGTACTATCTGCTGTTCTGGAGAGAAAATATGCCTGTGTTTATTCTTTCCTGACCCTGCTACCAAAGTGTTGAGAATTTTCTGAAAACCTTTACTAGAAAATTGCAACCGCAGCAATACCCAGGTGTTCAGGTTTTGCTTGTTTTCCCTAGAAAATTCAAACACTATAAGACACAATGGAAACGGGAGGCTCCAACCATCTGAGAGCTACTTACGGGATTGATTTTTGGGATAGGGACAGGGCAGCATCTACCAGCAGAGTAATCCTCAGAGTAGTTGTGTCTGATAGATATTGCTGGGGGGAGATATCTACTTAAGATGCATCTATCAGAGCTTTAGACAGCATTATGTGAAAACATGGTATTTAGGAACTAAGAGTATCTGATTTGATTGAAGACTTTATGCAGATACTTATTCCTTTTTCAGAGCCACCAGCTCTCTTCTAGAAAGTCCCTTCTTTGGTGGTAAACAAAAATCAGCCTTAAGCAGTTTTTCTTGATATCAATAGGTGCTTGAATATTGTGGGTTTTTTTTCCTTCTCTGTCTGAACACTAGTACAGTTTAGGCAAAGAACAGAAGACTGAGAGGAAACAAAATAACTCAGGGAGGGAATTCCCTCAAAAGCAATGAGATGGTCTCTGTGCCCACCTGTACATACAGCAAGGGAGATTCAATTAAGTGAGTAACTAACTAAAAATCTTTAAGCAATCCATTCTGGTGGCTGATCTGCTTAGAAGATTATACATCACTGAAGGCTCAGAAGAACAGGTTGCACAAATGTGCCCCAGGAACCGCATAGGTGTTTCTGTAGGGAAGCATTTCCTGTGGGGACTTTCCCTGATGTTGCAAGGCCTATAGGGCAGACCCTTAGCTAAGGTGAGTTGCTATCCCACCACCTTAACTTTAGCAGCATTGAAACACTCACCCAGCATTTTTTCTTGCTGTCCAATCTCCTGTTTGCTGAAATACAGCTACTAAATATTAACATGAAAAATTATATTTGGTAGATTAAATTGAACAATCATTCATAATGTTGCACATTGCTACAGGAAACCATGAAGCTGCTTTTACAATTCTCCTTTAACAGCTATTCTATCAATGCTGCTATTATGGAAAAGTTTGTGAGTGGAAATACAGAAAGTGGCCCAACATTTTTTTAGTAATGTGTCTTTACAACAGTGATAAAGCTTTTATTCTATCAGTTGTAAATAGTCAAACTTCTAGCAATCTGCTCAAACCTTTAATGCTAGCTTTACTGTGCAGTTACAGTATAACACCAGGGCAACGCTTTCCAGCAAAATGAAAAAAAAATCTGTATTTTGTTTTCCTATTTCTTCTTTTTAATATTTGTTTTGCAGTTGCTCTCTTTCATACCTTCCAGAATTTTGATTTTTTAATTTGCATCACTTCTGTTATTCTTTCAATATTTTTCTTATATGAATTACTTTCCCCCTTATATTTTTCCTATTCTACACTACTGAGATACTAAAAAAAAAAAATTTAAAAATATTAATTTTTTTTTGTTGCTGGAGGATTCCTATGAAATAAGGCAGAAAATTGCACCTTTAATGAAGTAGCTACCAACAAGATTAAATCACTCTTTCAGACATGTAAGAGTCTTAAAGGAGCAAAAACTTTTTGAAGGCAACCTCATTGGCAATTTTGGTAGGTACATATTAGTAATCATTTATAAACAGTAGGAAATTGAATAAAAAAAATTGTTAATCCTCTCTGTTAATTGCAGAGGATTTGAAAGGCATGACTGAAGAATGAATGCCCCACCCACCCCCTTCTAATTAATGGGACTAGTCACTCATTAATTAAGAACATGCATAAGCCTTTGTTAAATGTACATCATGTGCATGGCAGCGGGTAAGACAGAAGTCTGGGAAGATTGTTGCTTAATTCTTGACAGAATTATTTACTGCAACTTAAATACCGGTTATAATCTATTAAATTACTTAACTCTCCTGTTGAAAATTTGAAATAAGAGCAATGTCACTAATGCAAATAAAAATGATGAATTCCTATTACTCATTTACTTCATAGGAATTAAGATAGGAGTTCTAGGGAAATGAATTCTGTGTTTAGTTCTGGGCCCCTCACTAGAAGAAGGACATATTGAGGTGCTGGAGTGTGTCCAGAGAATGGCAATGGAGCTGGTGAAGGGTCTGGAGCACAGGTCTGATGAGGAGCAGCTGAGAGAGCTGGAGTTGTTTAGCCTGAAGAAAAAGAGGCTCAGAGGAGACCTTATTACTCTCTACAGATACCTGAAAGAAGGTTGTAACCAGCTGGGGATCAGTCTCGTCTTCCATGTAACAAGCAACAGGACAAGAGGAAATAGATGAAATGGTCTCAAGTTGAGGCCAAGATGAATTTTAGGCTCAAGATGATCTTTCAAATCCCTTCCAATATAAGTTTCTATGAAGCTGTGTCAGGGCTACATTCAATATTAGGACAAATGTCTTCATGGAAAGGGTTTTCAAGCCCTGGAACAGCCTGCCCAAGGAAGCGGTTGGAGGTATTTAAAAGACCTGTAGATATGGCACTTAGGGACATGGTTTAGTGGTGGACTTGGCAGTGTTGGATTAAGAGTTGGACTTAAAGGACTTCAAGGTCTTTTCCAACCTAAACAGTTCTAAGATTCTATTATTCTAATACTTTAATTGCAAGACAGGTGTTTGTAGAAATTTCCGATTCCACACCACTCTCAGGACATGGTGAGAAATGTTGAAAAGCTCATGGGTCAAGCTAAGGACAGGGATGTCTCTCAGCAGTTATAGTCCAGGGCAAAACAAAGTCAATCTGGAGATTAATTTATTGCTAATTAATACCAGAGTAAGATAGAAATAGAAACAAAACTAAACCCATCACCTCCCACTCCCCCATCTTCCTCTTTTGCTCAACTTTACTTCTGACTCTTCTACCTCTTCTCCCCACCTTGAACAGTGCAGGGGAATGGGAAATATGGGAAATGGGGGTTCTTAGTGAGTTCATAATACTTTCTCCCACTTCTTCCTCCTTCCTCAGGAGGGAAGGGTCCCCCATGGGCCACATTTCCTGCCAGAAATATCCTCTCCACGGCTGCAGGTTCTGCCAGGAAACTCACTCCAGCATAGGCTCTCCATGGGCTGCAGCTTCTCTCAGGGCACACTCACCTGCTCCATTGTGTGGTCCTTTATGGGCTGCAGGTGGATCTCTGCTTCCTATGGACCTCCGTGGGCTGCAGCGGCACAGCTGCCTCACCATGGTCTTCACCATGGGCTGCAGGATGTTTATTTTCCCCTCACTCCTACCACGACTGCTGAGCAGCGTTTTTTACCTTTCTTAAATGTGATATCACAGATGTGCTAGCAAAGTTATCCCATCAGCTCAGCTTTGGCCAGTTGCAGGTCCATCTTGGAGCTGGCTGGGGAACTGACTCTGATATGGGGGCAGCTTCTGTTGTCTTCTTCCAGAAGTCACCCTTGCAGCCCTCCTGGCCACCAAAACCTTGCCATGTAAAACCAATACACTTCAAAACTAGAAATCTCTACGGTGCTGAAAAACATTTGCCTTCTGTGTCCATTTTTTATCTACAATGAACATGTTTTATTTCTGTAGTAATTACTGCAACAAAATTCTAAACCCACTACCTACTTACCACGTACTATTTATAGTATAATACATATTTCATGCTTCTTAGAATAGAAGTTTCCTTTCACTTTTTGTAATTTAGATTTTCCCACAATAATAACTCTAAATATCTGCATTATATCTAAGTTTCTTCTCCCCCTTTCCATCTTTAGTTTACCTTGGTAGAGTTGCTTAGTTTTAGGCCAAGTCCTGCTTCAGTTTCCTTCACTCTCAATGTTTGTTCACACTCACAATTGCCACAAAGCTGTGGTCAACCCAAACGGAAGGTTATGAATTGCTCCACCTGGTTTGATCTGCCCACATTGGTTACACTGAGCACTCTACTGCCAGATTTCTGTCAAACAAAGTGAGGTATCTTTTCCAAATAAAGTTGTGAAAAGAAGAAAACCACTGTATTGTTGTACAATGCTGTTTTATTTTTTCAATGAAATGCCCTAGCATCATAAAACAACACATTTTCTAATCTTGAAGCCAGCAAGATTGGGAAAAAAGAAAAATCAAAGTTGGTTTTCCTATACATAATTTCCATACTGAGACTACATTCAGAGCAAAAAAACAAACCCCTAGAATTATAATGTAAGCAGACATTACTTCCCCAGCTCTTTTCTTAAAAATAAACTGGACATGTCATACAAGTCACATATGGTGCTTTGCTAGGTTAATATGCTACAAATAGATTCATTCAAATGCAACTATGCAGCTTTTCTATTACCTAAGACTTTTAAATTTGATTATGTTGCAATACCTTTATTATTTACTTCACACTTCTTTACCGTAATACAGAATTATACTTTCTCCTCGTTTTCTGATGGCTTTTCCTCAGAAAGGAGGCCTTCAGTATGGCATTCTTTGGAAACATGAAGCGCTCAGTTTCAGATACTATAATATTCAAAGCATTTCAATATACATTCACTATGAGATTAAGTCTCCATTTTTCAATTAAGGGTCTCATGATTTGCTAGTAAACTAATGGAAAAGGTTGGTTTATATTGACTGCTGTTCTCAGACAGGAGAACGTGCTCTGGGAAAGCTGCAATGCCTCATAAACATCCTCACTGTTGGTAACCTGAGCGTGCACCATCATATCCTGCACAAGAATTACAGTAATTTGAAGTCTGGGTTCTCTCACAATATTCATGGATAAACCACAATAACTGTAGAAATTTTTTAACAAATGACACTTTCAAAAAATATTTACATTTGTAGAATGGCATGATTTCATTTTCAGTGGGGTTCTTCGTTTAAAAGTACTATTTCATTTATTAAACATGGCTTTAAAAATACAGTATACATAACACCTATGTCAAATGTCTGAAAAACATTGGATGAGTCAGCATTTCAAATAATTGCATTAATATGAAAGGAAAGAGCAGTAGTTTTTGAAAGCATTCAAGTATTTCCCTGAAATACTATATAACAAAAAACAGATCCTAAACTTTATATGATTGTACGTGAGGCAAATATAATTTGCAAATGCTTTTTGTCATATAGAGCAGTATGAGTAATACCTGTAGCAAAGATATAGCACACGATTTCAATGTTACACAAAACTGGAATGTAAATAATGTCAATAGAAAAAAATAGCCTGCCATTTATAACAGTTTTCAAGTGCTTCAGTAATAAAATGACCAATTACTATGGCTTACACAGACCAAATATATAAGAGACATGAAACTAATACAATCTGGATGACAGAAGTACCAATAAATATATATGAATACAGAATCATTAGCTGTTCAGATGCAAAAAAACCCACAGATGTAGTTAAGTTTTAGAGAGAACTTTAAAGAATACTTAAAACAAAAAAAAAAAGAAGAGAACAAGGGCTAACCTCTGATCCTCAAACAGGAATAAGCCTGTATAAGATGATCAAAATTTAGCCCCAAGCCTAAACACAAAACATGTATGTGCCACAATACACAAAACCATACACAATTTAAATAATCACTCCACAGCTCTATATGACAGTCTAATGTTTTTGTAATAAAAACAAAT
Organism: Empidonax traillii; assembly: GCF_003031625.1. Classification (NCBI taxonomy): domain Eukaryota; kingdom Metazoa; phylum Chordata; class Aves; order Passeriformes; family Tyrannidae; genus Empidonax; species Empidonax traillii. The sequence continues at coordinate 320,144 of NW_020955532.1, forward strand.
TAGCACAGTGAATTCAATATTTATCAGATGCCAGTTTCTTCCCTTGACTTCGCAAAACAAATTATTTTGTTTCATATTTAGTTAAATAAACATTTCAAAGACTTTCCATCATCAAATCCTATTTCTAAACTTTACATTTCAACACCTTATATATTCTACTCTATATGGAGTAGAATGTCCAAAGAATTGTGTATTGAAAAGAGAAGCTTTTCATATGTTAATGTTAGATATTTAAAAAAAAAATAAAACTTGCTGGTGTTTGAGAAGTTATTTATGTTTTCCTTTGCCTGTGCCTTCTTGATATTATATTATATAAATATTACTGCAAGTTGCTTGCAAGATCACTTTGTGGTATTTGGTATCATCCAAACAGTCATAAAACCCTTTATAATCCCAAAAAGCATGATGCAAGCAAGCCTTCATAAAGGGAATATATAGGATGAGGTGTGACCTGTATACAGTTGTGCTTTTATTTTTCAAAGTATTTGCACACTCTTATTGTTATTACTTAAAGCCAGGAATGTGTGTTTGAATTGCATTGATAAGTTGCAAGGTATTGTCAGAATTACAAAATGAAAGATATTAATAAAAAAAAAAAAAAGGATGCAAATGACAACACTGTTGTCCAGCATTTAAGCCACATGCAACTATATAACACTCCCAGCAGAAAACATCTTCTCAAACACTGAAAATGTCGTCTTGATGCCAATGGAAAGTCCAATGTTTTATAACACTTAGATATTATTGCAACACAATTGCTAAATTAGCTCTCTAGAGAAGCACAGAGAATTTATCAGTCATCATGAATACATAGATATAGGCTAATCCTCTCTTTTCTAACATAACTTAGATTAATTGCTCCAAGATATATTTTAATGATTACAATGGTTTTTAAAAAAATGACACAATGCAGTAAGACGTCTAAAATTATACTGAAGCCATAAAAAAAAAAAAAAATCTAGAAGTTTAAAATACTTGTCAATTTGACTAAAATGTGTATTTACTCAATTTCCTTGAGCTTTTATTTTTTCTTTTCCCCACTGGAGGAACAATGTCTATAGTAATTGTTCAGCACTGCTCTGTCTGTAGGCAGCTTCATCTTTATAGTTTTCCTCGATTCCCCTTGCAAATAGTTTCATTAACTGGCAGTGAACCCTGAAAAACATGGAAATCGATTAGAAACAACTAAATGGGTACTACATGTTTCATTCTAATAATTTAATCAAATAATACATTCATTTCAAGCAATTGCACAAAGTTCCTTACTCCAGACTACAGAAACCACATTTCCATTCTTGATGCAATCCTCCCCTTTGTGTATCCTTATTTACTACTCTTGCCCACACAAAAAGTTCTATGGGAACTTAGACGAGCCGACCTTTTACAACATTATTTATAAAAATCACTTTTGAACTGCTAAGTGATTATGTTTTGAAGGAACACACTTGCATGTAAATATTATGGTTTTGGTTCTCTTCATTCTAAAAACAACAAACAAAAACAAGCAGCCAAAACTAATCTAAACAAACAAAAAAAAACCTTCAAATGTCACAAATTTCAAATTTGATTATGTGCACAACTGCAAAATTCTTTCACCATGTTCAAAGAGTGGAAATAAGACTCTGTGCTGTGTGTCAAAACACACTGAGGCATACTCAGTATTTCTGTAAGACAAAGACGCTTACTTAAGCTGAATAAGAAAAGCTACTGCTCAATGAGGCACTCCACTAATTCAAACTGAATCCTCCCAACACCACCTTCACTTTCAGCACTTCAAGTACATAATACCAGTTCCTAAGTAGTAAGTGTGACTTCAAAGGCAAGGCCATCTATCTCACTCAGACTCATCATTTACAACATATATGTGGCTGCAGTATTCTTTGGAGAGGATTCAAAAAGGTAACAAAAAAATTTGAGTTTATTATCAGAAGACTCAAATTTGCTATGCACAGGCACCTTTTATGGATGGCTTTATGAGCATTTCTAAAATCAGTGAGAAGGCTTAATTTGTTCTGCTATACACAGAGAAAAATCAAAGCTTACCTCACTTCAATTGCTGAACTATCCAGAGTTTCTCCATCACAATTCCAGGTGCTATTAACAATATTACAGCAACAGGCTGGATGATCTCTGCAGAACTGGCCAAAACGTTTCTTTCCTATGTCCATGACATTGCTTTCATTGTCTTCTGAAAGCTTTGATGTGAATTGAAAATTCTTCACCCGATAAACATCTACAAATGGGAAGTCAAACTACAGAAAAAAAAAAAAAAGGCAAGTCAGGCAATTACAATTAAATACACCTGATGTGTAAATCAACTCAGCACGCAGCGTTTTATATTCAAGAAAAGTCTGTCCACTCCAATTTTCTAGAGGTTACCTGAGGCATAGTGTGATTTTTGTTTTTGAAAAACCACACAATTGAAATACAATAAAGCCAAAATGGAACTCTACTTCTCAGTGGTCCTCCTCAAGCAGCTGCAATACTGCCACTTTATAGATAACCAGGTAGCAGGTTCTAAGATTATGAGTAAATGGAATATAAAAAATATTTAAAATAACCTATAATAAACATTATAAAATTATATCAAAGTAAAAAGGTTTAGATTGTATCTCTGTGCCTTCCTCAGGACTTGTCCTTAAGACACATGGGCTTTTATGAAAGTCTTCTGTCTTTGCATTTGGAACAATGCTCTGACAGTGAGAACTGTGATCAAATCACAGAGCTGGGGGTACATGGAAATAAGAATAGAGGGCAATATTATTAAATTCCAACAAAATAAAAATAGTTTTACTAGTTAATTCAGCTAGAAAAAGCAGGTCAAATAAAAGATTGACTGCAATTAAAAGAGGCTGCAGATTTACACTACAATATCGTACAAATGCTTTAAAACAAGACTCATAAATTAAAGGGACAATCAAATTAGAGGGTTGCTCCACCTTCCCTGAAAGCAACTTAAGTGATATGGACTTAAATATTTAGTAAGCAGTAATGAACAGAGACAGGTCATTTAGCAAAGGCAATGGAGTATGTCTGTGTGTGTCTACGGGAAGGGGATGGCAAGGAAGCAAAAGCGAACAAAGAAACTGTTTACCCATAAACCAGTCTGTATTGACATACAGTCACCCTTTTCTTCCTTTATCTTTTCATATTTCCTTAAGTGTCGGAAAAGGATACTTTCATGATGGACACTAACCTGACATAAGGATATATGTACAACTCTGCATTTAATCCAGCATAACCCAAGAGAAACCTGAAGCACTGGAAAATGAATGGCCATAGTGACAATCAGAAAAAGCAGAGTTGGAGGGACCTTCCCTCAACTTTTAACCATAGACAAACTGTGAAGATGTCAAACTCCATGCTTGCAAGCAGTGGTTCATGGATGCAAGGCTCACTGAGCACTGTGCTTGTCCAAACAGCTCAGGTGCAAAAGCTGGTACCCATGGCTGCAGAGAGTCACCTGTACATGCTCTCATGTCTCAAGCCCAAGCAGAATGTACTTCCTTGATAAATGTTATAGCCAGTTTGAAAGGTAGCCAGGGATGGCTTCAAATGGTCGAAAACATCAAGAGAACGATTAGTGAGGAGTGAAGGGAAGAAAAGGAGGAAGGAGGTATATATATACACAGTGTCCCATGGTAATGAGGAAATAAAGGAAAAAGAATCTACACTAATTCTTCTACAGAGCATCATAAACATGTGAGATTTGTTACTGCTTATATGCACTAGATATGTCATTAGTCCATTGTTCAGGTAATTTCCAGAACATGCTAATGACACCAGGTTGTGGCAAATATTAAATGTGTGTATTCACAGCCACAGCTCTGGTTTCAACAGATACAACAATCCAAAGCAGTGATTAATCTTCTGACAGCTACAACATATGCAAGAAATAATTGTGAAGCTGAATGCATAAAGCTCATAGTCTGGTCACATACATATAGTAAAATTCTGCTAAAAGCCTGCAGTTTGCAATCAAACTGCAGTTCCGGTAACTGTCTTCTAAATCACATTTTTACACAGTTTACAAAAGTGATTTATTATTCCTTACCACATCTACCTCAGCTATGTCATGCTGTGCGTAGTTTTTCATGCTGTGAGTAGTTTTTCATGACAACTACATGGGGGCACAGTTGTGATAACTTTAAATATTGTCCAAAGAGCAAATACATGGAAAATGTTAGAAAATCGAATTCAGTTGGCAAAAATGGAATTTTGTTAGAATGCCATGGCTGAAGACTTGACTTGGGTAAAATGTTTGGACTGTCTTTTTTTTTATGATACACATGCTAAGATTATGTATCCCAAAATGTATAAATTTAAAAAACCAACCAAACAAACCTGCTTTCTAGATTATATTTTTCTCATATAAAATTATCAATATTTATAACCTAGATGGGCTCTGTAGAATTCACTGTCAAAGGGAATACACACCTGATCATCTTGATTTGTATGTCTGACAAGATACCGTAGAAAATCAAACCTGGAGCATTTACGAACTAGAATGAGATCTGCTGAACCATCTGCCAAATGAGCTGCTGGTGAAAGACCTTTTGGACTTCGTGGACAGGCACAGCTCATATTTACTGCATTGATGGCTAGAAATTTCCCTTTAATAACCCTCCATTCTTCTTCACCTTCTGAAACACATCAATAAAGACATGGATATAGGTTGTCATTTGATCTATTCACAAGAACACTAAAAAGCAATCATTACTGGCAACCTAAAGTTTTTACTAGGCATATTCACATCCTATCAATGAACATCTAAAGTAAACTACATTTGAAAAAATATATACACTTTTCACATATAAGCGGAGAAAGTTGCTTTCTTCCCTTCCTAGAGGTTTTTGAGGCATATTAACTGTTACGGACTTGGAAATCTAACATTATTCAGTTCCCCGCATTTGAGGAACTTACAGCAATTTTCAAGGCACCTTTTTGATGGGACTATAGATGATGTTTATGCTACATATTCCATGTCCTGAAATTCTGGTATTACTTACTCTCTCAGTTTTAGGAACATCACATTTACTTTAGAGGACCATTATTACAATTGTCTAGGTTATTTTGAACCTAAAGTCTACTATGCATTCATTTTGAATGTTCCAAGCTTTGTACATCAGAAAAAAAAAAAAAAAAAAAGAAAAAAAAATTGTTTGCAAAGTATGCTGTAGTTAGTCTTCATTCTTTGAACTTCTCTCACTTCCTGGAATTTTTATTCGGCAAAACTTCTTATTACCCACTCCTTAGTAACAGAACCAAGAAAAACAGAATTCCAGGAAAAAGACAGTAAGATTATAATGCAACAATAGACTTGTCAACTTGAATACAGAAAACTTTATTTTTTTTTTTCCATCTAGACTATCCTCTCTATTTCCGGAGAAACAAATCAGAAATAGTAGGGGGAAAAAAAAAAAAAAGGCAGCTTTTAAATTCAACATTTTCACATCATTTGCAACAGCGGTTTTTAGTATTGCTTGCTTTACTGCTGATCTTTTTATGTTGCTTTCAAATAGGACATTACCAAAAGAAATAATTTCAATTAGATTCAAAACATGTATCTTAAGAGAGATGGGAAAGACTTAAATGTTAGACTACAGAATGACTTTGTTCAGGCTGCAGGTAAATGACAAGACCCTGCTGTGAGATGAAGGTAAGTGAACAGAACATAAGAAACTACTGGAACTGAAAACAACAGGCATTTTCTGATACACAAATAACAAAATGAAAACAACACACTTTACTGATAAATCTGTTTGTTGTTTATCTGAGAAGCACTAGTAATTTAGTCATAAGTGTGTCTAGATACGTATTACCTTTTGAAGTATGCTCACTGTAATAAATAAGTCTCCCTTAAGGTCTGCTTAGGGTAGAATGCTTATATATGTTACTGTAATAGATGGTTTTCACCTGCTAGAAAAATACCCTTCAGTATAAATTTCAGCACGTTACTCAAAAAAATCCTACACTGTTCAAGTAAGAACAAAGTCAGGGTATTTGTCATATTTTCAATGACCAACTGTTTTCATTTCTGCGGGATGCATCACTGTAATAGCACAAACTATTTGCTCAAAATATCTTTCCTACAATAGTGCAATCAAAAGCAGGGAGTGCATAAACGGCACTCATTTCAACTGCCTATTGTGTACATATGCTCCAAGTAGCTGAAATCAGCATAAAGTACTAACACCCAAGGTTTACTCAGCACATGCACACAAGACTTCTACACAATACAAGGAAACGTGTTCAGTGACAGCCAAGCAAGCATCCTTCTCAACTCATCTGAATTGTACACAAACCAAGTACAATGAAAGAATCAGCTAATATACCCTCCTGAGTAAAAAGCTTATCTGAAGTGGACATTTAAAATCCCATTTATTGCAAATCAACAGTAGCTGTTTGTGTTGTTTGCTTGCCACTACTGCATGAAGAGACTGGACTGCAAAGAAAGCCAGCTACCAGCAGTAAAATGAATCTAAGTAAACAATATCCTACATAATCAGATGCTTAATATCATGTGCAATGTCGGCTAAAGCAGTTTTGCTTGCTCACTAACTTGTAGCTTTCTAGTAGCTCCTTTGCTGGATGAAAGATAACAAAATCACAGATTTAAAAAACAACAAACCAAGCAAACAAAACAATCCACCCAAACACAAAAAAACCCAAACAAAACCCCCAGAAATAAAAGAAAAAAGGTTGGTATTTTTTAACTACAGTTATTTCTCAAAAAGACAGATTTTTTTTTTCCTACCAAAAAACCTACTATCATATTTATATTATTATTCATACCAACTACTTATATTATGTAAAGCAATTTCTTTAGCTGAATCTGGGCATAGATGAAAACAACTCAAGAAATTTGGCCATCTCTTGACTATATCAAAAACCTGATAGCAGTAGCTGGGAAGAAAGCACTATATATAAACACATGTAACAAGAATTCAAGTTGGCACAGAAATCTATATACAGTCTTTATGCTACCAATCAATCTCCACAGTATGATGATACAGTTTTTTGAGTCCAGAACCAAAAAAGATGTCTATATGTCTAGAACCTGGCACAAATACAGTGCAAAATTATAATTTTATACAGTATTATTTATTACAGTATTATAACAGTAATTTTAAGATAATCTAGTTCCTAAGCCCAAGGACCAAATTTTAGTGTCACTGGGCTCTAAATTAAGAAAAAGAAAGAGTATAAGCAAAAACAAGCATCCACAGGAAGCCTGCCTGCTTTTTAAGAGAGGTTTATCCAAGATGATGAGCCAAGGCTGGAGGCAAAACTCAACCAACTGAATCTACATATCTTTCTTTAGCAAGGTCACAAGTGCATCAATATCAGTTCTTCCCATTAGGATGCAGCAGCCAGACATAAAGAGATACAACCAGGAGGATGACAGCACAGAATTCAATATATTAAGAGTTGTTTTAACAAAAGGAAATAAAAATTATGCCCATTAAAAAAAAAAAATCCATGGAGGTGTGCACAGGATTGGGGGCAAAAAAAGCAACAAGGATAGCATTACTAGAGAAAGAGAGACATCTCATTTATCATTTATACTGAGTATCAGTGGGTTGTTGCACAGAAATACTTAAGTCCATTAGATCAGTTATTAGTTGTCCAAGTTCACTACCTCGGTTTTATTAAATAAACAGCTTTACATAGGGTGACTTTTATACTAACAAGCACAAATTTTAAATGCTTATTCTTTAAATTCTTAAAATTTATTCTAAAAGTTATCTTAATGAACTTTATCCTTATCCCTCTATACCACCTCACAGTTTATCAGTTCAGTCCTTCTTATGGAAAGAAGAGAGTCTTATTTTTCCTAAAGAAAAGAAACCAAACACATTGAAATAGACAAGTAATTAGTGTAATTTTATCAGAATTTTCTGAGGTTTGGGTGGAGGAGACACCTCACATGTTTTTCACATACTTAGAATCATAGTATCATAGAATCATTTAAGTTAGAAAAGACCTCTAAGATCATCAAGCCCAACTGTCAACTCTGCACCACTGTGTTCACCCCTAAACCACATCCACGTTACTTCTGAACGCTTCCAGAGATGGTGATTCCGCCACTTCCCTGGGCTGTGTTTTCCAGTGCTTGACAACCCTTTCTGTGAAGAAACCTTTCATAATGCCCAGTCTAAACCTCCCCTGGTGCAACTTGAGGCCATTTCCCTTTCCCAGCATCTCCAGTTCCCTCAGCTGCTCCTCATCAGACTTGTGCTTCAAACTCTTCACCAGCTCTGTTTCCCTTCTCTGCACATGCTCCTGCACCTCAATGTCTTTCTTGTAGTGAGGGGCCCAAAACTGAACACAGGATTTGAGGTGCAGCCTCACCAGTGCTGAGTACAGGGGGAGGATGACACTTACTTACCTACATGCATTTTCCTAAAGAAACAATAGGTTATCTAGTAATTCAAAACGTTTTAAAAAGAAAAATACACACACATTGAACTAATATATTCTGGGGAAAAAAAAAAGTAAAATACCACAGCATTCTACTTTTTATGACAAATTACCTTCATGTTTTAATCCACAATCCTTGTGCTGTTCTGCCAGCTGTTGTTCACTTTTCTTGCAAATATAACATCTGAAAACAAAAATACCATTCAGTTCCTGAAAAAACCCACTATTATTCATTTCACCTTTTTTGTTTTACCCATCCCCCCATCACAAGATGCAGTACAGCACTGATAACACTGATGTGGCATGAATCATCATAGCCCTGCAGGCAGTGCAGGTACTTAAGTACAGTGCTGTAGATTACTGGATGTCAGAGACAGCAGCAGAGAGCCATAAGACCACATAGGTTGGAAGTGACCTCTGATGTGATCCAAACCTCTGCTCCAAGTTGGTCTTATAGGATCAAGATGTTCAGTGTCTGAGTCAGGTTTTGAGGATCTGCAAGGGTAAAGTCCCCAGAGTTCTTGGTGCCTTGTTCCAAAGTTTGACTGCTGTAACAGTGAAAGACACTGACATCCTAGAAACAAGTCCATCTCAAAAGTGCTGAGAGCAGGGGAAGAATCACTCCTCACCTGTTGACTTCTCTTTTGCTTAGAAAACTCATTAAAAGGTTGGCTTTCCTTGCTGCAAGGACATGCTGCTAACTCAGGTACAGCTCCTGTCCATCAGGATTCCAAAGTTCTTTTTGGCAGAGCTGCCTACCAGCCAGTCAGTGCCCAGTCAGTACTGCTGCATGGGACTATTCCACCCTAAGTACAGGTGTCCCCTGAACTTCAGGAAGTTCCTACCAGCCATTTCTTCAGTCCACTTAGCTTATGGCCAGTCTCTTCGTGAACGAAGAACCGGGGAAGGTCTTTCCACCTTCCAGCCTGCGCATTGGATTTTTTAGGTGAGACGCAGTGTGCGCGGAACTGAGCCCACCCTTTAATCCTGAGGTTCATCTGCCGGGGCCAAGCACGCTTGGACAGTAGCAGCGAGGTCCTCAGGACGTAGATGGATTGCCTTACAGGGCTAACAAGCTCCATCTGCCTGGGGAGTGTCCTAACCGGGAATCGAACCCAGATCTCAGCGTTGACAACGCTGTGATTTAGCCACTGCACCACCAGGGACACTCTTCAGTCCACTAAGGTCCCTTAGAACAGCATCCCTGACTTTCAACATAAACCACTCTTTCCAATCCAGTATCATCCATAAAACTGCTGAGAGTACAATTTCTGAAAGCATCCCAAGCATTAATAAAGACACTGCACAGTATTAGCCCCAGTATTGATCCCCAAGGGACACCATTAGTAACTGGCTGTCAGCAGAACATGGTATTCACAGCTTTTCTAGTAGTCTAGACAGTTTATCACCCACCCACTTACCTAGTCCACACCTCATCAATTTGGTTTTAAGAATACTACAGGAAACAGGACCAAAGCTCTTGCTAAAGTCTTGCTGAAGTCAAGGTATGTAACATCCACTGTTTTCCCTTCATCTATGGGCTTGGGGACCTGTATGCCCTGGGAGCAGACTACATCAGTAAGAAGTGGGGTAAAGGAGTATTTTTGCAGCCTTTTCCATATATCTTATCATTAGGTTCCTCATACCACTAAGCAGCAGGCCCACAATTCCTTTACCCTTTTGTTATAATTGGTATACTCAAACAATCCCTTCACATCCCTCCCTGATTTCAACTCCACCTGAGCTTTGGCTTTCTCAGTTTCATTTCTGCATGCTTAAGCAATGTCTTTTGTGTTCTTTCAAAGTAACCCATTCCACTTCCACCTTCTCTTTACTACTCAGCTTGTTGCTCATCCACGTTGCTTTCCTATTATGCTTATTCAAGTCTCTGCATATCAGAATGGATTATTCTTGTGCTTTAAGGAGGTACCAACCAACTTTTGTGTGCCTCTTTGTCCTCCAGGGCAGTCTCCCATAAAATCCAATACCAAGATTTCCAAACAAACCAAAACCTGCTCTCCTAAAGTTCAGGGTTGCCTTCTAGTCTTTGCCTTTCTTACTACTCCCAGGATTTAAAACTCTACCATCTCACAGTCACCCCTGCGAAAACTGCCCTCAACCATCACATCTCCACTTTTTATTTTCTGTAACAAGACCAGCAGAGCAGTTCTCCCAGCCAGCCTGTCAATCACCTGCATGACCAATGTCATTACAACACTCCAGGATTCTCCTAAATTGCTTGTTGCCAGCCCTATTGCCCCTCCAGCAGTTATCAGGATGTATAAAATCCCCTGCGAGGCACCAGGCACTCTTTATTCCCTTACTGAGATCTGGATGACAACTTTCTCCATCTGGAGCTTCCCCTCCATCTGATGGATCAGGATAGTTACTCCAGCTAATATTAGAGACTGTGATCTGTAGCATGTCACAGCACTAGCACAGCAGTCTCATCAGGTTCCATGTCATTTCTGGACAAAGTTTCTGGCTCCTCTGTATCCTGCTGTGCTGTTGGCTGCTGTGACAACTACTTTATCTCTGATAGTTAAATTCATATATAAAGAAGAAGAAATATTAGTGCATAACTTGAAGCAGGTGAAAGCAAAGAGAAAGGAAGGAACAATAGGAGATTAAGGTAGGCCCCCTGACTGAAGAAACAAGTGAAGAACATCACACAGAATTTATACAGCATCATAGTAGCTGTATAAATAGGCTGATTCCTGAGAGGACATATCCTTAGGACAAGCCACGCCTGCTGTTATCATGGTACTAAAACAATTGCTAAAATCGCCAGATTCAATTCCAATATGAACACTTGGGAATATTTGAATTATCATTTCAATTTGTAGAAGCTATGAGGCATCCAGACCTTTAATTTCTTAACACAGCATAGTACCCTCAGCATCTTGTAACTGAGTCCTGTGCTGTTATACTTTGCTTCACTTAAAATTTAGGGAGGAGAACCAGCTAACAAAATTTTATTATATTTTTGTTTAATGACCTGATAAAATGAGATGTTCTTTTTAATGAGTCAATACTTTTTTTTATAAGCTTGTCTCTTTCAGAGCAAGTATTTTGATATTAAAAACAACACTTCTGTGACCTCTATTTATGTACAGACCTTTTAAAATAGTTCATGCCAAGTATCCAGAGATAAACATTAGCCTACCCTGATCTGCAGCTATCTTTATCTCGTGGAGATCCCAGCGTGTGTGTTGCTGGTTGATAAGCAATTGTTCCTTCATAATAATGATGAGAAAGAAAAGTCTTGAAGCCTAAAACAAAAAAGGTATTATGCAGCGTATTATAAATCCACAAAGCAAACAACTCTGCATACATTCTTTGATTGCTCCTTTCTTTCCTTCTCTAAGGGTTGCAAAACAATAGTTGCCCTCCTCAAACTCAGAGCTCTGTGTCTGTAAAGAAGAAGGAAATACCACACCACCACCTTAACTTTTTAACATTTGCCAAAAGTGCCATTACTTCATTTGACACCTTTAAAATCCAACTAAAAATGTAGTCAGTGCTGAATCTTAAGACTGGCCCACACTAAAATTCTCCTCATGCATCTTCTTTCAATAATACAAGACAAATCAGAGAAGGCAAAAAATATTTTCCACTAGCACAGGATTTATCCAAATATTAGCTAATAAGGCTAAATCACTCATATCTCTCTCTATAATCAGTGCTAGATGAAGGGCAAAATTAAAAATTCATTCCATCAGCTGAATGTCTAAGGTAGAGGAGTGCCTATCTCCCTCTAAGTGACTAAAAGGAAAGTCCAATTGATTAGAATAGAGAAGTTACTACTTTTTAGGCAGTTATCACTAGGTGGCACATATTCAACACAACTTTAATAAGCCCACTGTCAATGTTAACCCTGAAGTTACAGAGCTTTATATGATGTGATCCAATGTACTTGGTACTAAAAGGAGTTTTAACATCAGGTTCAGCCTGTTTCTGATGTTTAACAGCTTCAGAGAAGATTGGTTTGGAGAGAATAAATTAACTGCTCCAATATGTTTACATGCTGACAAAATAACAATTACACAAGTTACCTGAGTAGTCGTATCTCATCGGACCCATCCACCGCTTCTTTTCACTATCTTTTAATATATCTCCATAAAAACCATAACCCAGCAAGGATACAGAGTATTTCAAAAATGTGTTGTTGTGATGTACAGAAGAGACATCCAGAGGTTGACAGTCACCTATGAAGATTAGAAGTGCAAAGTTCTATTGAGATTTTATTTGCAACTGCAAACATGATGGTAAATTTAACATTGTAAAATCTTTAAAAATAAAAATATATGTTGTATTTGTCATAATATGTGTCACATATGCATGTATTTCTTATATCTGTAGAAAAGGAAAAAGTATTTCTTAAATTAATACTAATTTAATCTCATACTTTAAAACGTATTAAGCACTAAGTGACAAGAAAGGCCTCAGTATGCTAAAAATATATAATGAAGAATTTATACTCATTTACCCTGTAGCAGTAGGAGAAGATAGAGTCATAGGAACGTTTAGATTGAAAGAGACCTTTAAAATCATCAAGTACAAATTCATTAACCCAGCACTGTCAAGTCGACCACTAAACCACGTCTCTAAGTGGCACATCTACACGTCTTCTAAAGACCTCCAAAGATGACGACTCAGCCAGTTCCCTGGGCACTCCACATCAATGCTTGACAATCCTTTCCCTGAGCACATCAATGCAGTATCTTCTGTACATTTACTGGATAGTACTTAAACCTATATGTCATACTATCAGAGGACAATTCAATCTAGAATGGGCCTTAGAAGGTTTCTCATCAAACCTCTCACCCAGAGCAGGTTCAGCTATGAGGTCAGATCAGGTTACTAAGGGATTATCCAGTCCTGAAAATCCCTAAAAACAAAGAGTACACCACTTCTCTGATGTTCTCATAGTGTAAGTTTTGGAGTGGTGGGTGTTGGGGTGGAGGGGGGCAGAGAGGATGATGTTGGTTGGTATTTTGGTGCTTGGGTTTTTTTCTTTTGCAGGGAGGTTGGACCAGATGACCCACTGTGGTCCCTTTCAACCTGACCCATTCTGTAATTCCGTGATTTAATAATTAAAATACTCTGATATACTAAAGGCACTCTCTCTCCAATTCTAGTCCAATGGCTGAAACTCTACAGATGCTGAGAGAGTTAGCCATAGGTTAGTAAGAGAAGCACATGTGTAAACCTTGGCAACACCAGATCCTAAAACTGCAACTGTTAAACACTCACTAACAAGTGATAATGAACAAATTGCCATTTGGAAATTCTCTCCTTTACACTTACACAACATTGTTAAAACTGAAGACCACCTTGCATAATTTTTCAAATTCAGTATTAAGAACTGGTGACCACGTTTCTTCAGTATGTGCCAGACAGGATGGACATCACAAATCACAATGCACTGAATATGCCAAGCTGCCTCTTTTAGCCCCTGTGCAGTTGAGGGATTCCATTACCAGAGGACTTTGAGAGTGCCAATGTCAGCATCCCCGCTTATGACAACATGCTCAAAGAGCATTTTTTGAAGAGTAGCTTTTTTCCCTAGTTCCTCCTCAAATATATGACTTACAGATGGTAAAAAATGGAATTATCAGCTAATTTTAGTCAAGCAGAAGCCATTCTTCTAACTTGGCATGGAAACACTGAATTGCACAGGACAACTGGACAACCGGACAAAATACTACTATTCAAGTGCACGTGCACTTGAATAGCTTTCTCTGAGACAGATATACGTATCTACAGAGATACAGTCCAACAAATAATACTGCTTAATGCCTTTTACTATTTTCAAAAGAATGCCATAATGCAGGAAAACTGTAGCACCAGACAAAGCTTAAGAATGTTATGATACCTTGAAAACAATGAGTTACTATAGAGAAAGCAATTAATTTTTAAACTTCTGTAATTTACATCGAGGACTTAAATCCTAGACAAAAACTTCATACTTCAACTCAGCCATTAAGTTCAAACTGTATTTCACACACATATAGAAAGAAGTAAATGAAATAAGTATTTTGGGCTATCTTCATCATTTTCATAACAGAAGAGCAAACTGTGATCACCCACCTACAATAATATGAAGAGCTGATGTTACTGGGTCAGAAATGCCAACAGTTGAATAGCATATGCAATCTGTTGATCCTGAAAAACAAAAAACTAGAGATCAGTTTGTATCTTCGCAAAACAAGTCTTATGGGCATGGTCCTCCAAAATAAAAGCATTATATTCCTTTGGTTTGTCCCTTTCTATTTTACAGAACAAAGTAAATACAGAGATACAAATATTGTTACTTAAGTTGTAACATTTTCTCCCCAATGTTGTAACATTTTCTCCCCAATGAGTGCAAGCTATTTCTCTCCATACAAATAACAAACATTTTCACAATATAAGCAATAAATATATAGCAGTTAGTGAAGGGAAGTAAGTTAATTTACATGGAAAATTTCAGGGTTATCTTACATCAATTAAGGTAGGAATACACTGATTCTCCTTTGCTTATGATTACTTGCTCATTGAGATTTCATTGAAGAGAGGTTGAGTGGTTTCCTATTTTTTTTGTGGTACTGATCTGAATTCCAGGATGTCAACATCCTCTCCTCCTTCAGTTTTAAACCAGAAACTTCTGCCCAGTTCTATTATTTGAAAATTAGTAAATACTTGCTTTCAGGAATTAGTTTCTAGATAGGGGAGCAAAATGGATAGAGATGTACCTTTACAGTCTTGATGCAAAATACCTACAAGAAGAAAGGGGGGAAGCTTTAGGTTTCACCTATATGCTGTTGAGAAATGGACAATTCTCCCCGAGCCCTATAGCCTAACGTAGGGATCTGGTTTCTACTCTGCAGCAGGGATTTGGAAGTCAAGTCCAGGCATACAGAAGCATATTTGTTGCAGCTCCTAACTCCAAATTTGTCTTATATTTTCTCCCATCATTTTCATGAAATTGAATTCCATCAAAGTCAAGGATAGATATCTGAAAAGAAAAACTTTGTCCACGTTCTTAGATTTGCTACCAGTACACTAGTTAAAGAGCAGCTCAGGCCTAATCAAACTGAAATAGAAACTAAAACTGGAGGAATGAGCAATCACTATTTAAAAGCCACTTTTTGTTCTTTTTCACTTCAACAACAGTCAGGGTATTTGTAGCCAAGAATAGGAGCAAGGAAAATCCTTTTCCCTCCAATTCGCTTCTCAGAAAATGGATAACACTTCCCCTGCCCATGAACAGCGCAACAGAAGCTTCTACCAGGTAAACACTATGCAGATATCTGCCACAGTGAACAAGAAGCAGCTCCATGAGCCAATTAAAGAGAATTTAAATATAACAGAACTGCAGAACAAAAGAATCAGTGTGACTAAATAAATATCTTGCTGCAAGGCTGAGGTTCAAGATGGTGCAAGTGTACCATTACAGGCATATGCCATTGCACAGGAAACAGGACTCAACTCCACTCAGTATTGTAATAGGCAAGGTACACAGATGATGATCTCATGTCACATTTAAAGATTTATAGAAAAAAATGTTAAGTAGCTTTTGGAAACTGAAGCTATACTTTACTGCCAAGTTTTTCAGTTTCATTTTGCCTCCTGCACTGGTGAATTTCAATTAAGCAGAAATAAAATTCTCACTATTTTTGAAAAGAAAAACAAACAAAAAAAATTAGCCACCAGAACTTTTACTGCTGAATGTACAAGCCTAACGCTTCATCCAGCCTTTCTCATTTCTTCCATATCTGTGTGCATTCTGCTCCTAGAATTACCTTAATCACATTTGTCTTGATGTAAACAGAGCTTTCAAGTAGTACTACACTACAGGTGGGAGGAGAAGAGGGTAATTCATGAAAGCTACATTTCAACACCAGAGGCTTATCTCCCTGTGATTTTCTGCAGTCAATTAAAATCTGATTCATCTGTTTGGCAATTACATAGAACTTATTTTCATTTCTATTCATTAACTACCAAGGAAAGGCTAAAATTAAAACTGAAATCTGAAATTAATTCTGAGATTCTAAAATGGGAGACTGGGGAAGACATCAGCAGTTTTTACCAAGTGTCAAATCATCCCTCTTCCTCAGACATGACAGTGTAGTAGCAACTACAAACAATAAATGTTTTTTTCCTCTCTCAGAGCTGGTAGTATGGAGCAACAAAACCAGTGACATACTTACATGGAGGTAAGCATGGCATTCCTTACATACCTGCCAAGAGAACATAACGTCACACCTAGCATGAACCTAATGGACTAGTTTAAAGGTCACAAAAATATTCGTGATGACTAAGGATTTGAATCTTTTTGAATACTTCTTATCCAAACAAGAATTCTAGACCATTAGGTGGGTCTTCAACAGATGTGGAATTTACAGCTGCTGAAACAGCGCTCAGAAGAGATGCACACACAAACCCCACCAAAATCCAGCTTATTTCATCAGTATAAGTCTAATAGGAAAAACAGGATTAGAATGCAAATATAGCTTGAATAATATTCCTTGATTAATTTTTTCCTTGGTTAGTTTAGGATTTCCAGAGCACACAGTTTGGGCAAGAAGTTTTCACAGAGCATGACTCTTGACTAATGTTAGGCAGTGGCTGTTTTATGCTCTGGTTTAAACCAACAGAAAAACTGCCATACTCTGCCAGCTTTTCTTTGGGGATTTTTAATGGCAACGGCCTGAGTGAAGGAAAAGAAAAGAGGTTTTTACGAGTTGCACAGAACTACGTTCAAAGGTGAAGAAAGTAGCTGGACTGCTTGTTAACTGGGCCTTAATCCACTTAAAAAAACATCTTTAGTATAGAAACTATATTTTTTGCATTGCTGTGCTAGTAGAGAAGAAAATCAGCATGCAAAGGAATGATTAAGTTTCAGCTTAAGACTCTTACACGTAGCTATATGTGTGTGTATAACACTGCAGACAATAAATATGCCAGAGCTTCCATTCTGGTCAAGGACATGTTGTCAGGAATAGCTGATGGCAGCTTAAGCTTGATTCACACACAGGCCCCACTGGGAGGGCCTTAGGAAGCAAGACATCTGCATGTGACAGGTAGATGCAATAGCAGATCAACAGGCTCTACTGACCATATTGACCAGGACTCCCCCGGCTGTAACATGATTTCAAATTTCCATCTCACTTGCAGACACCAAAT